>NC_079449.1:44078798-44081298 GCF_903798145.1 Danio aesculapii
AAAACACCCTCAAACTTTACACGAGTAGGGAAGGTATTGATGAAAACAGTGACTTGCTCTTGAATGGGTTTTTATCGGCCTGGCTAGCTCAGTCGGAAGAGCATGACACTCTTAATCTCAGGGTCGTGGGTTCGAGCCCCACGTTGGGCGTTTCTGTTACCTTTCTCTCTCTCTTTTCGGCAGCTTTCATTTGGGTCATCGAGCAGACCTATTGAGACAAAGTTCAGCATTTCTCCCACTGTTGATTTCGTTGATCAGAGTCGCTGTGGCGCAATCGGTTAGCGCGTTCGGCTGTTAACCGAAAGGATGGTGGTTCGAGCCCACCCAGGGACGAATTAAGCTTTTCGCTGCTTTGCAACTGCCAACACGTGCACGGGGCATATATCCTGGGCCACATGCTGTCTTGCGTTACAAGATGACCTCAGAGTTTAGCAGAACGTTGTTGTCCAGTGCATGTATTGGCCAATTTTGTATTCTTGTTGACTTAAAAACACCATCAAACTTTACACAAGTAGGGAAGGTATTGATGAAAACAGAGACTTGCTCTTGAATGAGTTTTTATCCGCCCGGCTAGCTCAGTCGGTAGAGCATGAGACTCTTAATCTCAGGGTCGTGGGTTCGAGCCCCACGTTGGGCGTTTCTGTTACCTTTCTCTCTCTCTTTTCGGCAGCTTTCATTTGGGTCATAGAGCAGACCTATTGAGACAAAGTTCAGCGTTTCTACCACTGTTGATTTCATTGATCAGAGTCTCTGTGGCGCAATCGGTTAGCGCGTTCGGCTGTTAACCGAAAGGATGGTGGTTCGAGCCCACCCAGGGGAGAATTAAGTTTTGCTTCTTTGCAACTGCCAACACGTGCACGGGGCATATATCCTGGGCCACATGCTGTCTAGCGTTACAAGATGACCTCACAGTTTAGCAGAAGATTGTTGTCCAGTGCATGTGTTGGCCTATTTTATATTCTTGTTGACTTAAAAACACCATCAAACTTTACACGAGTAGGGAAGGTATTGATGAAAACAGTGACTTGCTCTTGAATGAGTTTTTATAGGCCCGGCTAGCTCAGTCGGTAGAGCATGAGACTCTTAATCTCAGGGTCGTGAGTTAGAGCCCCACGTTGGGTGTTTCTGTTACCTTTCTCTCTCTCTTTTCAGCAGCTTTCATTTGGGTCATCGAGCAGACCTATTGAGACAAAGTTCAGCGTTTCTACCACTGTTGATTTCCTTGATCAGAGTCTCTGTGGCGCAATCGGTTAGCGCGTTCGGCTGTTAACCGAAAGGATGGTGGTTCGAGCCCACCCAGGGACGTATTAAGCTTTTCGCTGCTTTGCAACTGCCAACACGTGCTAGGGGCATATATCCTGGGCCACATGCTGTCTTGCGTTACAAGATGACCTCAGAATTTAGCAGAACGTTGTTGTCCAGTGCATGTATTGACCAATTTTGTATTCTTGTTGACTTAAAAACACCATCAAACTTTACACGAGGAGGGAAGGTATTGATGAAAACAGTGACTTGCTCTTGAATGAGTTTTTATCGGCCCGGCTAGCTCAGTCGGTAGAGCATGAGACTCTTAATCTCAGGGTCGTAGGTTCGAGCCCCACGTTGGGCGTTTCTGTTACCTTTCTCTCTCTCTTTTCGGCAGCTTTCATTTGGGTCATCGAGCAGACCTATTGAGACAAAGTTCAGCGTTTCTACCACTGTTGATTTCGTTGATCAGAGTCTCTGTGGCGCAATCGGTTAGCGCGTTCGGCTGTTAACCGAAAGGATGGTGGTTGAACTGAGTCTCTGTGGCGCAATCGGTTAGCGTGTTCGGCTGTTAACCGAAAGGATGGTGGTTCGAGACCACCCAGGGACGAATTAAGCTTTTCGCTGCTTTGCAACTGCCAACACGTGCACGGGGCATATATTCTGGGCCACATGCTGTCTAGCGTTACAAGATGACCTCACAGTTTAGCAGAAGATTGTTGTCCAGTGCATGTGTTGGCCTATTTTGTATTCTTGTTGACTTAAAAACACCCTCAAACTTTACACGAGTAGGGAAGGTATTGATGAAAACAGTGACTTGCTCTTGAATGGGTTTTTATCGGCCTGGCTAGCTCAGTCGGAAGAGCATGACACTCTTAATCTCAGGGTCGTGGGTTAGAGCCCCACGTTGGGCGTTTCTGTTACCTTTCTCTCTCTCTTTTCGGCAGCTTTCATTTGGGTCATCGAGCAGACCTATTGAGACAAAGTTCAGCATTTCTCCCACTGTTGATTTCGTTGATCAGAGTCTCTGTGGCGCAATCGGTTAGCGCGTTCGGCTGTTAACCGAAAGGATGGTGGTTCGAGCCCACCCAGGGTCGAATTAAGCTTTTCGCTGCTTTGCAACTGCCAACATGTGCACGGGGCATATATCCTTGGCCACATGCTGTCTTGTGTTACAAGATGACCTCAGAGTTTAGCAGAACGTTGTTATCCAGTGCATGTATTGGCCAATTTTGTATTGTTGTTGACTTAAAAA
>NC_079449.1:44086298-44091298 GCF_903798145.1 Danio aesculapii
CGCAATCGGTTAGCGCGTTCGGCTGTTAACCGAAAGGATGGTGGTTCGAGCTCACCCAGGGACGTATTAAGCTTTTCGCTGCTTTGCAACTGCCAACACGTGCTAGGGGCATATATCCTGGGCCACATGCTGTCTTGCGTTACAAGATGACCTCAGAATTTAGCAGAACGTTGTTGTCCAGTGCATGTATTGGCCAATTTTGTATTCTTGTTGACTTAAAAACACCATCAAACTTTACACGAGGAGGGAAGGTATTGATGAAAACAGTGACTTGCTCTTGAATGAGTTTTTATCGGCCCGGCTAGCTCAGTCGGTAGAGCATGAGACTCTTAATCTCATTGTCGTAGGTTCGAGCCCCACGTTGGGCGTTTCTGTTACCTTTCTCTCTCTCTTTTCGGCAGCTTTCATTTGGGTCATCGAGCAGACCTATTGAGACAAAGTTCAGCGTTTCTACCACTGTTGATTTCGTTGATCAGAGTTTCTGTGGCGCAATCGGTTAGCGCGTTCGGCTGTTAACTGAAAGGATGGTGGTTGAACTGAGTCTCTGTGGCGCAATCTGTTAGCGTGTTCGGCTGTTAACCGAAAGGATGGTGGTTCGAGCCCACCCAGGGATGAATTAAGCTTTTTGCTGCTTTGCAACTGCCAACACGTGCACGGGGCATATATCCTGGGCCACATGCTGTCTTGCGTTACAAGATGACCTCAGAGTTTAGCAGAACGTTGTTGTCCAGTGCATGTATTGGCCAATTTTGTATTCTTGTTGACTTAAAAACACCATCAAACTTTACACGAGTAGGGAAGGTATTGATGAAAACAGTGACTTGCTCTTGAATGAGTTTTTATCGGCCCGGCTAGCTCAGTCGGTAGAGCATGAGACTCTTAATCTCAGGGTCGTAGGTTCGAGCCCCACGTTGGGCGTTTCTGTTACCTTTCTCTCTCTCTTTTCGGCAGCTTTCATTTGGGTCATCGAGCAGACCTATTGAGACAAAGTTCAGCGTTTCTACCACTGTTGATTTCGTTGATCAGAGTCTCTGTGGCGCAATCGGTTAGCGCGTTCGGCTGTTAACCGAAAGGATGGTGGTTCGAGCCCACCCAGGGACGAATTAAGTTTTGCTGCTTTGCAACTGCCAACAAGTGCATGGGGCATATATCCTGGGCCACATGCTGTCTAGCGTTACAAGATGACCTCACAGTTTAGCAGAAGATTGTTGTCCAGTGCATGTGTTGGCCTATTTTGTATTCTTGTTGACTTAAAAACACCCTCAAACTTTACACGAGTAGGGAAGGTATTGATGAAAACAGTGACTTGCTCTTGAATGGGTTTTTATCGGCCTGGCTAGCTCAGTCGGTAGAGCATGAGACTCTTAATCTCAGGGTCGTGAGTTAGAGCCCCACGTTGGGTGTTTCTGTTACCTTTCTCTCTCTCTTTTCAGCAGCTTTCATTTGGGTCATCGAGCAGACCTATTGAGACAAAGTTCAGCGTTTCTACCACTGTTGATTTCCTTGATCAGAGTCTCTGTGGCGCAATCGGTTAGCGCGTTCGGCTGTTAACCGAAAGGATGGTGGTTCGAGCCCACCCAGGGACGTATTAAGCTTTTCGCTGCTTTGCAACTGCCAACACGTGCTAGGGGCATATATCCTGGGCCACATGCTGTCTTGCGTTACAAGATGACCTCAGAATTTAGCAGAACGTTGTTGTCCAGTGCATGTATTGACCAATTTTGTATTCTTGTTGACTTAAAAACACCATCAAACTTTACACGAGGAGGGAAGGTATTGATGAAAACAGTGACTTGCTCTTGAATGAGTTTTTATCGGCCCGGCTAGCTCAGTCGGTAGAGCATGAGACTCTTAATCTCAGGGTCGTAGGTTCGAGCCCCACGTTGGGCGTTTCTGTTACCTTTCTCTCTCTCTTTTCGGCAGCTTTCATTTGGGTCATCGAGCAGACCTATTGAGACAAAGTTCAGCGTTTCTACCACTGTTGATTTCGTTGATCAGAGTCTCTGTGGCGCAATCGGTTAGCGCGTTCGGCTGTTAACCGAAAGGATGGTGGTTGAACTGAGTCTCTGTGGCGCAATCGGTTAGCGTGTTCGGCTGTTAACCGAAAGGATGGTGGTTCGAGACCACCCAGGGACGAATTAAGCTTTTCGCTGCTTTGCAACTGCCAACACGTGCACGGGGCATATATTCTGGGCCACATGCTGTCTAGCGTTACAAGATGACCTCACAGTTTAGCAGAAGATTGTTGTCCAGTGCATGTGTTGGCCTATTTTGTATTCTTGTTGACTTAAAAACACCCTCAAACTTTACACGAGTAGGGAAGGTATTGATGAAAACAGTGACTTGCTCTTGAATGGGTTTTTATCGGCCTGGCTAGCTCAGTCGGAAGAGCATGACACTCTTAATCTCAGGGTCGTGGGTTAGAGCCCCACGTTGGGCGTTTCTGTTACCTTTCTCTCTCTCTTTTCGGCAGCTTTCATTTGGGTCATCGAGCAGACCTATTGAGACAAAGTTCAGCATTTCTCCCACTGTTGATTTCGTTGATCAGAGTCTCTGTGGCGCAATCGGTTAGCGCGTTCGGCTGTTAACCGAAAGGATGGTGGTTCGAGCCCACCCAGGGTCGAATTAAGCTTTTCGCTGCTTTGCAACTGCCAACATGTGCACGGGGCATATATCCTTGGCCACATGCTGTCTTGTGTTACAAGATGACCTCAGAGTTTAGCAGAACGTTGTTATCCAGTGCATGTATTGGCCAATTTTGTATTGTTGTTGACTTAAAAATACCATCAAACTTTACACGAGTAGGGAAGTTATTGATGAAAACAGAGACTTGCTCTTGAATGAATTTTTATTGGCCCGGCTAGCTCAGCCGGTAGAGCATGACACTCTTAATCTCAGGGTCGTGGGTTCGAGCCCCACGTTGGGCGTTTCTGTTATTTTTCTCTCTCTCTTTTCAGCAGCTTTCATTTGGGTCATCGAGCAGACCTACTGTGACAAAGTTCAGCGTTTCTACCACTGTTGATTTCGTTGATCAGTCTCTGTGGCACAATCGGTTAGCGCGTTCGGCTGTTAACCGAAAGGATGGTGGTTCGAGCCCACCCAGGGACGAATTAAGCTTTTCGCTGCTTTGCAACTGCCAACAAGTGCATGGGGCATATATCCTGGGCCACATGCTGTCTAGCGTTACAAGATGACCTCACAGTTTAGCAGATTGTTGTCCAGTGCATGTGTTGGCCTATTTTGTATTCTTGTTGACTTAAAAACACCATCAAACTTTACACGAGTAGGGAAGGTATTGATGAAAACAGAGACTTGCTCTTGAATGAATTTTTATCGGCCCGGCTAGCTCAGTCGGTAGAGCATGAGACTCTTAATCTCAGGGTCGTGGGTTCGAGCCCCACGTTGGGCGTTTCTGTTATTATTCTCTCTCTCTTTTCACCAGCTTTCATTTGGGTCATCAAGCAGACCTATTGAGTCAAAGTTCAGCGTTTCTACCACTGTTGATTTCGTTGATCAGAGTCTCTGTGGCGCAGTCGGTTAGCGCATTCGGCTGTTAAACGAAAGGATGGTGGTTTGAGCCCATCCAGGGACGACTAAAGCTTTTCGCTGCTTTGCATCTGCCAACACGTGCACGAAGCATTTATCCTGCGCCACATGCTGTCTAGCGTTACAAGATGACCTCACAGTTTAGCAGAAGATTGTTGTCCAGGTCATGTATTGGTCAGTTTTGTATTCTTGTTGACTTTAAAACACCATCAAACTATACAGGAGTAGGGAAGGTATTGATGAAAACAAAGACTTGCTCTTTAATGAGTTTTTATCGGCCCGGCTAACTCAGTCAGTAGAGCATGAGACTCTTAATCTCAGGGTCGTGGGTTCGAGCCCCACGTTGGGCGTTTCTGTTACCTTTCTCTCTCTCTTTTCGGCAGCTTTCATTTGGGTCATCGAGCAGACCTATTGAGACAAAGTTCAGCGTGTCTACCACTGTTGATTTCGATGATCAGAGTCTCTGTGGCGCAATCGGTTAGCGCGTTCGGCTGTTAACCGAAAGGATGGTGGTTCGAGCCCACCCAGGGACGAATTAAGTTTTGCTTCTTTGCAACTGCCAACACGTGCATGGGGCATATATCCTGGGCCACATGCTGTCTAGCGTTACAAGATGACCTCACAGTTTAGCAGAAGATTGTTGTCCAGTGCATGTGTTGGCCTATTTTGTATTCTTGTTGACTTAAAAACACCCTCAAACTTTACACGAGTAGGGAAGGTATTGATGAAAACAGTGACTTGCTCTTGAATGGGATTTTATCGGCCTGGCTAGCTCAGTCGGAAGAGCATGACACTCTTAATCTCAGGGTCGTGGGTGAAAGCTGCCGAAAAGAGAGAGAGAAAGGTAACAGAAACGCCCAACGTGGGGCTCGAACCCACGACCCTGAGATTAAGAGTGTCATGCTCTTCCGACTGAGCTAGCCAGGCCGATAAAATCCCAGTTGCCAACACGTGCACGGGGCATATATCCTTGGCCACATGCTGTCTTGCGTTACAAGATGACCTCAGAGTTTAGCAGAACGTTGTTGTCCAGTGCATGTATTGGCCAATTTTGTATTGTTGTTGACTTAAAAACTTTTCGGCAGCTTTCATTTGGGTCATCGAGCAGACCTATTGAGACAAAGTTCAGCGTTTCTACCACTGTTGATTTCGTTGATCAGAATCTCTGTGGCGCAATCGGTTAGCACGTTCGGCTGTTAACCGAAAGGATAGTGTTTCAACCCCACCCAGGGACGAATTAAGCTTTTCGCTGCTTTGCAACTGCCAACACGTGCACGGGGCATATATCCTGGGCCACATGCTGTCTTGCGTTACAAGATGACCTCAGAGTTTAGCAGAACGTTGTTGTCCAGTGCATGTATTGGCCAATTTTGTATTGTTGTTGACTTAAAAACACCATCAAACTTTACACGAGTAGGGAAGGTATTGATGAAAACAGAGACTTGCTCTTGAAT
>NC_079449.1:44093798-44311298 GCF_903798145.1 Danio aesculapii
ATTCTTGTTGACTTAAAAACACCATCAAACTTTACACGAGTAGGGAAGGTATTGATGAAAACAGTGACTTGCTCTTGAATGAGTTTTTATAGGCCCGGCTAGCTCAGTCGGTAGAGCATGAGACTCTTAATCTCAGGGTCGTGAGTTAGAGCCCCACGTTGGGTGTTTCTGTTACCTTTCTCTCTCTCTTTTCAGCAGCTTTCATTTGGGTCATCGAGCAGACCTATTGAGACAAAGTTCAGCGTTTCTACCACTGTTGATTTGGTTGAACTGAGTCTCTGTGGCGCAATCGGTTAGCGCGTTCGGCTGTTAACCGAAAGGATGGTGGTTCGAGCTCACCCAGGGACGTATTAAGCTTTTCGCTGCTTTGCAACTGCCAACACGTGCTAGGGGCATATATCCTGGGCCACATGCTGTCTTGCGTTACAAGATGACCTCAGAATTTAGCAGAACGTTGTTGTCCAGTGCATGTATTGGCCAATTTTGTATTCTTGTTGACTTAAAAACACCATCAAACTTTACACGAGGAGGGAAGGTATTGATGAAAACAGTGACTTGCTCTTGAATGAGTTTTTATCGGCCCGGCTAGCTCAGTCGGTAGAGCATGAGACTCTTAATCTCATTGTCGTAGGTTCGAGCCCCACGTTGGGCGTTTCTGTTACCTTTCTCTCTCTCTTTTCGGCAGCTTTCATTTGGGTCATCGAGCAGACCTATTGAGACAAAGTTCAGCGTTTCTACCACTGTTGATTTCGTTGATCAGAGTTTCTGTGGCGCAATCGGTTAGCGCGTTCGGCTGTTAACTGAAAGGATGGTGGTTGAACTGAGTCTCTGTGGCGCAATCTGTTAGCGTGTTCGGCTGTTAACCGAAAGGATGGTGGTTCGAGCCCACCCAGGGATGAATTAAGCTTTTTGCTGCTTTGCAACTGCCAACACGTGCACGGGGCATATATCCTGGGCCACATGCTGTCTTGCGTTACAAGATGACCTCAGAGTTTAGCAGAACGTTGTTGTCCAGTGCATGTATTGGCCAATTTTGTATTCTTGTTGACTTAAAAACACCATCAAACTTTACACGAGTAGGGAAGGTATTGATGAAAACAGTGACTTGCTCTTGAATGAGTTTTTATCGGCCCGGCTAGCTCAGTCGGTAGAGCATGAGACTCTTAATCTCAGGGTCGTAGGTTCGAGCCCCACGTTGGGCGTTTCTGTTACCTTTCTCTCTCTCTTTTCGGCAGCTTTCATTTGGGTCATCGAGCAGACCTATTGAGACAAAGTTCAGCGTTTCTACCACTGTTGATTTCGTTGATCAGAGTCTCTGTGGCGCAATCGGTTAGCGCGTTCGGCTGTTAACCGAAAGGATGGTGGTTCGAGCCCACCCAGGGACGAATTAAGTTTTGCTGCTTTGCAACTGCCAACAAGTGCATGGGGCATATATCCTGGGCCACATGCTGTCTAGCGTTACAAGATGACCTCACAGTTTAGCAGAAGATTGTTGTCCAGTGCATGTGTTGGCCTATTTTGTATTCTTGTTGACTTAAAAACACCCTCAAACTTTACACGAGTAGGGAAGGTATTGATGAAAACAGTGACTTGCTCTTGAATGGGTTTTTATCGGCCTGGCTAGCTCAGTCGGAAGAGCATGACACTCTTAATCTCAGGGTCGTGGGTTCGAGCCCCACGTTGGGCGTTTCTGTTACCTTTCTCTCTCTCTTTTCGGCAGCTTTCATTTGGGTCATCGAGCAGACCTATTGAGACAAAGTTCAGCATTTCTCCCACTGTTGATTTCGTTGATCAGAGTCGCTGTGGCGCAATCCGTTAGCGTGTTCGGCTGTTAACCGAAAGGATGGTGGTTCGAGCCCACCCAGGGACGAATTAAGCTTTTCGCTGCTTTGCAACTGCCAACACGTGCACGGGGCATATATCCTGGGCCACATGCTGTCTAGCGTTACAAGATGACCTCACAGTTTAGCAGAAGATTGTTGTCCAGTGCATGTGTTGGCCTATTTTATATTCTTGTTGACTTAAAAACACCATCAAACTTTACACGAGTAGGGAAGGTATTGATGAAAACAGTGACTTGCTCTTGAATGAGTTTTTATAGGCCCGGCTAGCTCAGTCGGTAGAGCATGAGACTCTTAATCTCAGGGTCGTGAGTTAGAGCCCCACGTTGGGTGTTTCTGTTACCTTTCTCTCTCTCTTTTCAGCAGCTTTCATTTGGGTCATCGAGCAGACCTATTGAGACAAAGTTCAGCGTTTCTACCACTGTTGATTTCCTTGATCAGAGTCTCTGTGGCGCAATCGGTTAGCGCGTTCGGCTGTTAACCGAAAGGATGGTGGTTCGAGCCCACCCAGGGACGTATTAAGCTTTTCGCTGCTTTGCAACTGCCAACACGTGCTAGGGGCATATATCCTGGGCCACATGCTGTCTTGCGTTACAAGATGACCTCAGAATTTAGCAGAACGTTGTTGTCCAGTGCATGTATTGACCAATTTTGTATTCTTGTTGACTTAAAAACACCATCAAACTTTACACGAGGAGGGAAGGTATTGATGAAAACAGTGACTTGCTCTTGAATGAGTTTTTATCGGCCCGGCTAGCTCAGTCGGTAGAGCATGAGACTCTTAATCTCAGGGTCGTAGGTTCGAGCCCCACGTTGGGCGTTTCTGTTACCTTTCTCTCTCTCTTTTCGGCAGCTTTCATTTGGGTCATCGAGCAGACCTATTGAGACAAAGTTCAGCGTTTCTACCACTGTTGATTTCGTTGATCAGAGTTTCTGTGGCGCAATCGGTTAGCGCGTTCGGCTGTTAACCGAAAGGATGGTGGTTGAACTGAGTCTCTGTGGCGCAATCGGTTAGCGTGTTCGGCTGTTAACCGAAAGGATGGTGGTTCGAGACCACCCAGGGACGAATTAAGCTTTTCGCTGCTTTGCAACTGCCAACACGTGCACGGGGCATATATTCTGGGCCACATGCTGTCTAGCGTTACAAGATGACCTCACAGTTTAGCAGAAGATTGTTGTCCAGTGCATGTGTTGGCCTATTTTGTATTCTTGTTGACTTAAAAACACCCTCAAACTTTACACGAGTAGGGAAGGTATTGATGAAAACAGTGACTTGCTCTTGAATAGGTTTTTATCGGCCTGGCTAGCTCAGTCGGTAGAGCATGAGACTCTTAATCTCAGGGTCGTGAGTTCGAGCCCCACGTTGGGTGTTTCTGTTACCTTTCTCTCTCTCTTTTCAGCAGCTTTCATTTGGGTCATCGAGCAGACCTATTGAGACAAAGTTCAGCGTTTCTACCACTGTTGATTTCCTTGATCAGAGTCTCTGTGGCGCAATCGGTTAGCGCGTTCGGCTGTTAACCGAAAGGATGGTGGTTCGAGCCCACCCAGGGTCGAATTAAGCTTTTCGCTGCTTTGCAACTGCCAACATGTGCACGGGGCATATATCCTTGGCCACATGCTGTCTTGTGTTACAAGATGACCTCAGAGTTTAGCAGAACGTTGTTATCCAGTGCATGTATTGGCCAATTTTGTATTGTTGTTGACTTAAAAATATCATCAAACTTTACACGAGTAGGGAAGGTATTGATGAAAACAGAGACTTGCTCTTGAATGAATTTTTATTGGCCCGGCTAGCTCAGCCGGTAGAGCATGACACTCTTAATCTCAGGGTCGTGGGTTCGAGCCCCACGTTGGGCGTTTCTGTTATTTTTCTCTCTCTCTTTTCAGCAGCTTTCATTTGGGTCATCGAGCAGACCTACTGTGACAAAGTTCAGCGTTTCTACCACTGTTGATTTCGTTGATCAGTCTCTGTGGCACAATCGGTTAGCGCGTTCGGCTGTTAACCGAAAGGATGGTGGTTCGAGCCCACCCAGGGACGAATAAAGTTTTGCTGCTTTGCAACTGCCAACAAGTGCATGGGGCATATATCCTGGGCCACATGCTGTCTAGCGTTACAAGATGACCTCACAGTTTAGCAGATTGTTGTCCAGTGCATGTGTTGGCCTATTTTGTATTCTTGTTGACTTAAAAACACCCTCAAACTTTACACGAGTAGGGAAGGTATTGATGAAAACAGTGACTTGCTCTTGAATGGGATTTTATCGGCCCTGGCTAGCTCAGTCGGTAAGAGCATGACACTCTTAATCTCAGGGTCGTGGGTTCGAGCCCCACGTTGGGCGTTTCTGTTACCTTTCTCGCTCTCTTTTCGGCAGCTTTCATTTGGGTCATCGAGCAGACCTTATTGCGTACAAAGTTCAGCGTTTCCACCACTGTTGGTATGATTGGTCTGAGTGTCTGTGGCGCAATCGGTTAGCGCAGTTCGGATGTTAATCGAAAGGATGGTGGTTTGAGCCCATCCAGGGACGACTAAGCTTTTTCGCTGCTTTGCAATCTGCCAACACGTGCACGGAGCATATATCCTGCGCCAC
Organism: Danio aesculapii; assembly: GCF_903798145.1. Classification (NCBI taxonomy): domain Eukaryota; kingdom Metazoa; phylum Chordata; class Actinopteri; order Cypriniformes; family Danionidae; genus Danio; species Danio aesculapii. The sequence goes on from NC_079449.1 coordinate 44,098,228, forward strand.
GTGCTGTCTAGGCGTTACAAGATGACCTCAGAGTTTAGCAGAACGTTGTTGTCCAGGTGCATGTATTGGCCAGTTTTGTATTCTTGTTGACTTAAAAACACCATCAAACTTTACACGAGTAGGGAAGGTATTGATGAAAACAGTGACTTGCTCTTGAATGAATTTTTATCGGCCCGGCTAACTCAGTCGGTAGAGCAATGAGACTCTTAATCTCAGGGTCGTGGGTTCGAGCCCCACGTTGGGCGTTTCTGTTACCTTTCTCTCTCTCTTTTCAGCAGCTTTCATTTGGGTCATCGAGCAGACTTATTGCGACAAAGTTCAGCGTTTCCACCACTGTTGGTATGATTGGTCTGAGTGTCTGTGGCGCAATCGGTTAGTGCGTTCGGCTGTTAACCGAAAGGATGGTGGTTCGAGCCCACCCAGAGACGAATTAAGCTTTTCGCTGCTTTGCAACTGCCAACACGTGCACGGGGCATATATCCTGGGCCACATGCTGTCTTGCGTTACAAGATGACCTCAGAGTTTAGCATAACGTTGTTGTCCAGTGCATGTATTGGCCAATTTTGTATTGTTGTTGACTTAAACACACCATCAAACTTTACACGAGTAGGGAAGCTATTGATGAAAATAGTGACTTGCTCTTAAATGAGTTTTTATCGGCCCGGCTAGCTCAGTCGGTAGAGCATGAGACTCTTAATCTCAGGGTCGTGGGTTCGAGCCCCACGTTGGGCGTTTCTGTTACCTTTCTCTCTCTCTTTTCGGCAGCTTTCATTTGGGTCATCGAGCAGACCTATTGAGACAAAGTTCAGCGTTTCTACCACTGTTGATTTCGATGATCAGAGTCTCTGTGGCGCAATCGGTTAGCGCGTTCGGCTGTTAACCGTAAGGATGGTGGTTCGAGCCCACCCAGGGACGAATTAAGTTTCGCTGCTTTGCAACTGCCAACACGTGCACGGGGCATATATCCTTGGCCACATGCTGTCTAGCGTTACAAGATGACCTCAGAGTTTAGCAGAACGTTGTTGTCCAGTGCATGTATTGGCCAATTTTGTATTGTTGTTGACTTAAAAATACCATCAAACTTTACACGAGTAGGGAAGGTATTGATGAAAACAGAGACTTGCTCTTGAATGAATTTTTATCGGCCCGGCTAGCTCAGTCGGTAGAGCATGAGACTCTTAATCTCAGGGTCGTGGGTTCGAGCCCCACGTTGGGTGTTTCTGTTACCTTTCTCTCTCTCTTTTCAGCAGCTTTCATTTGGGTCATCGAGCAGACCTATTGGGACAAAGTTAAGCGTTTCTACCACTGTTGGTTTGATTGGTCTGAGTCTCTGTGGTGCAATCGGTTAGCGTGTTCGGCTGTTAACCGAAAGGATGGTGAATTGAACCCACCCAAGGACGACTTAAGCTTTTCCCTGCTTTGCAACTGCCAACACGTGCACGGGGCATATATCCTGGGCCACATGCTGTCTTGCGTTACAAGATGACCTCAGAGTTTAGCAGAAGATTGTTGTCCAGTGCATGTGTTGGCCTTTTTTTTATTCTTGTTGACTTAAAAACACCATCAAACTTTACACGAGTAGGGAAGGTATTGATGAAAACAGTGACTTGCTCTTCGATGAGTTTTTATTGGCCCGGCTAACTCAGTCGGTAGAGCATGAGACTCTTAATCTCAGGGTCGTGAGTTCGAGCCCCACGTTAGGCGTTTCTGTTACCTTTCTCTCTCTCTTTTCAGCAGCTTTCATTTGGGTCATCGAGCAGACCTACTGAGACAAAGTTCAGCGTTTCTACCACTGTTGATTTCGTTGATCAGAGTCTCTGTGGCGCAATCGGTTAGCGCGTTCGGCTGTTAACAGAAAGGATGGTGGTTCGAGCCCACCCAGGGACGAATTAAGCTTTTCGCTGCTTTGCAACTGCCAACAGGTGCACGGGGCATATATCCTTGGCCACATGCTGTCTTGCGTTACAAGATGACCTTAGAGTTTAGCAGAACGTTGTTGTCCAGTGCATGTGTTGGTCAATTTTGTATTGTTGTTGACTTAAAAACACCATCAAACTTTACACGAGTAGGGAAGGTATTGATGAAAACAGTGACTTGCTCTTGAATGAATTTTTATCGGCCCGGCTAGCTCAGTCGGTAGAGCATGAGACTCTTAATCTCAGGGTCGTGGGTTCGAGCCCCACGTTTGGCGTTTCTGTTATTTTTCTCTCTCTCTTTTCAGCAGCTTTCATTTGGGTCATCGAGCAGACCTATTGAGTCAAAGTTCAGCGTTTCTACCACTGTTGATTTTGTTGATCAGAGTCTCTGTGGCGCAATCGGTTAGCGCATTCGGCTGTTAAACGAAAGGATGGTGGTTTGAGCCCATCCAGGGACGACTAAAGCTTTTCGCTGCTTTGCATCTGCCAACACGTGCACGGGGCATATATCCTGGGCCACGTGCTGTCTAGCGTTACAAGATGACCTCAGAGTTTAGCAGAAGATTGTTGTCCAGTGCATGTATTGGCCAATTTTTTTATTCTTGTTGACTTGAGTTTCTGTGGCGCTACCTGGATCAGGATCGTCTGTCTCAGTCTCTTTGTCCAATCGTTGCGCTCGCTCTCCATTGTGAGAATGGATGAGAGCCATACTCCTCGCTCGCTTTCCATTGTGAGAATGGACGGGGGCCAATCGCCACTCTTGCTTTCCATTGTGAGAATGGATGAGAGCCAATCGGGACATATGCAAATGAATGACAACACCGCTGTCTTCTGACGAGAGCACATCATCATATAACCGATCAAGGTAAGTTATTTTTGTCAACGTCTATATCTACTGATAAAAGTTGTTTTGTCAATTGTAGTCTTTTGTTATGTCACAGTCTTGGCCTCCTAACGCTGATTTATAATTTTATGACAAGAACTTCAACAAAAGTCACCCTAAGTTCATGTTTTTGTGCATAGTGTCAAAGTTCACGACCCCGCACCCTGTTTAACATTACAGACTTTTGATACAGTTGCAGAAATCATTGATTTTGTTCGAACGTGTGTTTAAATCAACTGTATCTATATATACATGCATATATACTGTATATACAGTTGTTTGGAAGTGTTTATCAAAACATTTGTCGACGCGTCAACAGCTCCCTCCCCCCGTATTTTGCCAAAAACAAAATAAAGTTTACACAAAAATATAGGCTTTTTCTGCTAAATGTTCATTAGCTATATGAATTGTAAGAATAAATTAAAAGCTGTAATTGCCTGCCTTTTGTTGCTAAATGTGTATTGTGTTTGTATGATTTATAACTGTTACTACAACGGTGTACCCATAAATGATATTGCTACTAAATGATAATTAGCTACATGAATTATAGTTATTTATAACTAATGTGTTACGGTCATTCTACTGTGAATAATAAAAATGTCTGTCTTTTGAACCTAAATGTTTATTATAATGTTTACTATTGTGTTATTATTACCCATCTGATAACAGAAATGCACGTCTTTTGCTAATATATATTTATTATACTTAATAACAATTATTTATAACAGTTGTGTTATCAATTAATTATATTTTCATGTTTCTATTAATTAATATGTTTTTAGTACTAGGGACTTTTAGTCCCTTTACCATAGCAGAGAAATTACCTGGGAAATGTGATCTTTCTTTCGCTTGTTTCAGGCAACAGGCTACAGTATTGTAATTAATGCACTTGTTAAGTTTTATTTACATTTGAATGATAAATTCAGATGAGCACTAAGCCAAAAAGTCACAAGGCCATGGGTGATGGGGAGTGGATGGCCAGGTTGAGAGTTTTTGCCAGCTCTAGCGTTTGGCCTTCTGGAGCAGGCAATCGACCAGCTCCAAGACAGAGGAAGTGGTATGACATTTATCAGAAGGTAAGGCAAAATTACTTATACTTCATGACATTATATGTAGTATGCAGATTGGTTGGCAATGGTGCAAACAATATCAGTGCTTTGACGTTAAAAACTCTTATCTCCTAATCATGAAAATAAATAACCATGGAATAGAAAAATAAGTACACAATGTCAAAAACAATAAATATGTGATTAAATTACATGAAGAATGTTTCTAAATAATGATATGATTAATTAAAGTATTCAGACAAATAAAGAATAAAAGCACATAAAAACAGCAATGCAGGGCTGCTTTCTCAAAGCAAAACACAGAGGTTAGAAAGAATCCTCAGATCTTTCAAATCTATCTTTTCAGATTGAGAAATGTCCCATGCATGCCTGCGGACAGACCACCCTCTTTGGAGGGTCCAGGGCCTGCAATTGTGGATTTCACACCACTAAGGTGATATATTTAAAAATGCATTAATGATAATGCAACAAATATATATTTTTATTAGTGCTGTTATGCTTTTTCACTACATCTTTTTTTTTTTTTTTTGCAGCCTGCCACTTCCACCCAGTCTCCCGCTGCACCACCACAGTCTGAGGCTTCAGACACAGCTTCTGGCGCCACTGGCCAGAAGTTTTTTTTACTTTAAATTATAATAAAAAAAATGAACATTTCTAATTTATTTGTTTATATCATTTATTTCGCAATTGAAGTTATCTTTGCTTATTTCATTTTGTGTTGTTATTTATTTTTGTTTGTATTATTTTTATTTATTCCAAGAAACATTTATTTATGTAGATTGCTTTATTTATGTGTGTAATTTTTTTCTCTTCTTTTGCACTTGTTTGCACTGCTGTTGAGCTAATATATTGTAAATGTAAATCATCGGCTATGACGAATTTTAAATAAATGTTTGGTCATTTTAACTGTTTCTCTGCTTGTTTTTTTTTTGTTGGTTGTGTTTTGCTTTAGTATAGTCAAAAAATTAAATAGGCACAAAATGAAATAGTCCAGAAAATAATGTTTCAATAAAGAAATTAGTTTGAAGTTTCTCTATACTTAGCAAAATACTTAGCAGAAATGTACTTAAAAGCAAATATAGTTTTTAAAAAAAGCTAATAAAATATGTAGTATTAATCAAATATTAATAGTACAGAGTAACTTTTTTACCTGTAAATAAATTATTAAAAACTAAATAAAAATATTTTCCTCTTCCGCCCCTTCTTCTTCTCTTTTTTTCCCTCTTTTTCCTCTCCTCCTTTTTCTTCCCCCTTCTTCCCTCTCTTCCCCCTCCGTAACAGACTACCTTTCTCTCTCTCTCTCTCTCTCTTTTCAGCAGCTTTCATTTGGGTCATCGAGCAGAACAATTGAGACAAAGTTCAGCATTTCCACCACTGTTGGTGTGGTTAGCCTGAGTCTCTGTGGCGCAATCGGTTAGCGCGTTCGGCTGTTAACCGAAAGGATGGTGGTTCGAGCCCACCCAGGGACGAATTAAGCTTTTCGCTGCCTTGCAACTGCCAACACGTGCACGGAGCATATATCCTGGGCCACGTGCTGTCTAGCGTTACAAGATGATCTCAGAGTTTAGCAGAAGATTGTTGTCCAGTGCATGTATTGGCCAATTTTTTTATTCCAGTTGACTTAAAAACACAATTAAACTTTACACAGGTAGGGAAGGTATTGATGAAAACAGTGACTTGCTCTTGAATGAGTTTTTCACCAGCCTGGCTAGCTAAATCAGTAGAGCATGAGACTCTTAATCTCAGGGTCGTAGGTTCGAGCGTGGGCGTTGGCTGTTTCTGTTACCTTTCTCTCTCTCTTTTCAGCAGCTTTCATTTGGGTTCATCTAGCAGACCTATTGAGACAAAGTTCAGCGTTTCTACCATTGTTGGTATGGTTAGTCTGAGTCTCTGTGATGCGATCGGTTAGCGCGTTCAGCTGTTAACCAAAAAGATGGTGGTTCGGGCCCACCCAGGGATGAATGAAGATTTTTGCTGCCTTGCAACTGCTAACACATGCACTGTGCATGTATCCTGGGCCACGTGCTGTCTAGCGTTACAAGATGACATCAGAGTTTAGCAGAAGATTGTTGTCCAGTGCATGTATTGGCCAATTTTTTTTATTCTTGTTGACTTAAAAACACCATCAAACTTTACACGAGTAGGGAAGGTATTGATGAAAACAGTGACTTGCTCTTGAATGAGTTTTTATCGGCCTGGCTAGCTCAGTCGGTAGAGTATGAGACTCTTAATTTCAGGGTCGTGGGTTCGAGCCCCACGTTGGGCGTTTCTGTTACCTTTCTCTCTCTCTTTTCAGCAGCTTTCATTTGGGTTCATAGAGCAGACCTATTGAGACAAAGTTCAGCATTTCTACCACTGTTGGTATGGTTACACGTCTACTGTGCATGGATCCAAGTCACTGTTTTCATCAATACCTTCCCTACCTGTGTAAAGTTTGATGGTGTTTTTAAGTCAACAAGAATAAAAAAATTGGCCAATACATGCACTGGACAACAATCTTCTGCTAAATCCTGATGTCATCTTGTAACGCTAGACAGCACGTGGCTCTAAATTGAGATGAGGTACATTCTATTTCCACTGATGATTCTTGAGGTGTTTCAGCAGCTTCATTGGAGTTCACCTGTGGTCAATAAAGTTGTTTGGACATGGTTTGAAAAGGCATACACCTGTCTATATAAGCTCCCAGGGTTGACAGTGCATGTCTAAGCACAAACCAAGCATGAAGACAAAGGAATTGTCTGTTGATCTCCGAGACAGGATTGTCTGGAGGCACAAGGCTGGGGAAGGTTACAGAAACATTTCTGCTGCTCTGAAAGTTACAATGAGCACAGCGGCCTCCATCATCCATAAGTGGAAAATGTTTGGAACCACCAGGACTCTTCCTAGAGCTGGCCGGCCATCTAAGCTGAGTGAACGGGGGAAAAGGGCCTTAGTCAGGGAGGTGATCAATAACCCGATGGTCACTCTGTCTGAGCTCCAGCGTTCTTCTGTGGAGAGAGGAGAACCTCACAGAAGGACAACCATCTCTGCAGCAATCCACCAATCAGGCCTGTATGGTAGAGGGGCCAGACAGAAGCCACTTCCTGACTGGAATTTGCCAAAAGGCATCTGAAGGACTCTCAAACCATAAGAAACCAAACTCTCTGCTCTGATGACACTCAAATTGAACTCTTTGGAGTGAATGCCAGGCGTTACGTTTGGAGAAAACCAGGCAGCGCTCATCACCAGGCTAATACTATCCCTACAGTGAAGAATGGTGGTGGCAGCATCATGCTGTGGGGATGTTTTTCAGCAGCAGAAACTGGAAGATTAGTCAGGGTAGAGGTAAAGATGAATGCAACAATGTACAGAGACGTCCTGAATGAAAACCTGCTTCAGAGCGCTTATGACCTCAGACAGAGGCGACTCTTTATCTTCCAGCAGGACAATGACCCAAAGCACTCCGCTAAAATATCAATCTAGTGGCTTCACAACAACTTGGTGAACGTCCTTGAGTGGCCCAACCGGAGCCCAAGCCTAAATCCTATTGAACATCTCTGGAGAGATCTGAAAATGGCTGTAGACCGTTGTTTCCCATCCAACCTGATAGAGCTTGAGAGGTACTGCAAAGAGGAATAGGCTAACATTCCCAAAGACAGGTTAGCCAAGCTTGTGGCATCATATTCAAAAAGACTTGAGGCTGTAATTTCTGCCAAAGGTGCATCAACAAAGTATTGAGCAAAGGCTGTGAATACTGATGTACATGTGATTTTGCAGCTTTTTTATTTTGAATAAATTTGCAACAATTTCAAAAACTCCTTTTTTACATTGTCATTATGGGGGATTGTGTGTAGGAAATGAATTTAATCCATTTTGGAATAAGTCTGTAACATATAAAATGTGGAAAAAGTAAAGTGCTATCAATACTTTCTGGATGCACTAAATAGCGTATGTGTTTGGACTGTGGGGAAAACCAAAGCACCCGGAGGAAACCCACGTCAGCATGGGGAGATCATGCAAACTCACAGAAATGCCAACTGGCCCAGCCGAGACTCGAACCAGCAACCTTCTTGCTGTAAGGCCATAGTGCTAACCACTGAGCCACCGTGCCGCCCTCGTCATGAAATCAAAGTGTTTTATTTTGCTTTAATAAGGAATTTTAAACTGTACTTGAAAAACTACTATTGATTATTAGTCTAGTTGTATTTTTCCGAAGTAGCTCAGTACACCAGCACCAAAAAAAGCAACATATAAATGATGAGAGTGATAATTAAAGGTCTGTGTTTTATATGAGATACTACATGGTTAACTGCATGTACACTTAATATCACACCAATGAATATTACACAGAAACTGCGTTGAACCCGGAGATCCGCCCTAACAGCATATTACGTAAATCAGGTGATGTCTTTTAGGTCACACGAGGTGGTTTGAATCAGTACCCATGCCATGTTTGTTTTTGCCAAAGGTGAACTAAGGATAAACAGTATTTTAACACCTTGTTCTTTACACTGAGATATCTTAATCAGGCAAGCTGGTTGGGCAGAATTCCTAAAACGTGTGACGGCAGATTGAATCCATTTAGTCTGTCTTAACCTGTCTGCCAAGACCTCAGCTTGATGTTGATTGTCCAACTAAATTGTAAAAAATACGTAGAAAATATTAAACAATTTGCGAAACAGCTAATGTGGACTGCTGTAATGGAATAAGTTAGCATGATTATGATGCACGGTGGTTCAGTGGTTAGCACTGTTGCCTCACAGCAAGAAGGTCACTGGAGTTTGCATGTTCTCCCCGTATTCGCGTGGATTTCCTCCCGGTGCTCTGGTTTCCCCCCCAGTGCCGCAGTGTATTTGTGTCTGTGAATGCGAGAGTGTGCATGGGTGTTTCCCAGTACTGGGTTGTGGCCGGAAGGGCATCCGTTGGGTAAAACATATGCTGGAATAGTTGGTGGTTCATTCTGCTGTGGTGACCTCTGATGAATAAGTGTCTAAGCCGAAGGAAAATGAATGAGTGAATGAATAAACGAGGATTAAAACGACAAAGGCTAGTCATTGAGTGTCCCTAAGAAAGTTCCAGAAAGTGCGCACAAACAGTTCAGATCTCTGATGCAAATCAAAAGGCTATTTTTTTCAAAGCACAATTCTTAAAAATCACAATTCTTAAATATGCAAATCCAATTCATAAATTCAAAACACAATTCCTAAATATGCAAATCAAATTCTCAAAACACAAATCAAAAATCAAATATGCAAATCCAATTCGTAAATTCAAAACATAATTCATGAATATGCAAATCCAATTCATAAGTTCAAAACAATTCCTAAATATGCAAACCCAGGTCGTACATTCAAAGCACTTCATAAATATGCAAATCTAATCCTCAAAACACAAATCAAAAATTAAATATGCAAATCCAATTCATAAATTCAAAACACAATTCATAAATATGCAAATCCAATTCATAAATTCAAAACATAATTCATAAATATGCAAATCCAATTCATAAATTCAAAACACAATTCCTAAATATGCAAATCCAGGTCGTAAATTCAAAGCACTTCATAAATATGCAAATCAAATTCTCAAAACACAAATCAAAAATCAAATATGCAAATCCAATTCATAAATTCAAAACATAATTCATAAATATGCAAATCCAATTAATAAATTCAAAACACAATTCCTAAATATGCAAATTCAATTCTTAAAAAAAAAAAATCATAAATATGCAAATCCATTTTATGAATTCAAAACACAAATTGTAAATTCAAAATACAATTTATAAATATGCAAATCCAATTAATCTGGTGAAATATTTATGATTTTTACTAGTGAAGTCACACATTGTGTTTTCATATCACGAATTGGATTTTGTAAATGTGAATTGTGCTGTGCATGTATGAGTTTTATTTCTGCAAAGGTATTAATTTTGAGACTGATCTGACTCCACAGGTTTTGGGCTTTGCTGTGGATGGTTGTGAAAAAAGAGAGAAAGGTCCCAACCCAAAGACTGGGGCAGTGCAAAATAATTAAAGGCTTTACTTTTAATGATGCATTTTCTCCTCAATCACTCATATCTTTGTACCTTTTCCTTTCTCACCCTTATACAAGAGGAAAGGTGAGAACTAGTTTTACTGGAAACATAAGCCTCAATGGCATCTATTCATACTCTAGAGGTACAAACAGAACCGCCTCCACATTGGAGCAAAACCACCAAATTTATTACCATTACATTTATTCATTAAGCAGATTCTTTTGTGCAAAGTGACAACCCTCCTGCTGTGGGTTAAAAACCTGCCCTCTCTAAAGCCCGAGAAACTAGTAAAGGTTAATGGTTTGATCAAGTTCGAAGAGAAATGTGAGAAATGAGATGTACTGGAAGAAATAGGAAGGACGAAATCATAAAATTGTGGCTCAGGTTTAGACATGACACTGGAAATTTTACTTTTTGAGACCAAGATGAAACAGCAGATACACGATACATTATAAAAAAATACCAAAACAGAAAGACATCATTTTATAAAGAAACCACAAGAGATGAAAATATGGTTGATTTATTGAGAGAAGATTTGAAAGATATGGCTTTTGATTTATTGCTTCAGTTTCTGAGAGAAACTGATTTAATGGCAAGGAAATAGGATTTTGGATACAGTTTGATATTCTTTTCCATTCCTAAGGGTTGTTGCTCGAAGGGATACAGCTGCAGCCATGAGTTACCGAGAATTATTTATAATATTTGTTAAATTATCGATAAAATCATATTTTATCATTGTCTATGCCAAACCCAACCATCACAGTAATGTAGAAACAGTAATTATAGAGTATTATTCATATTATTTTTTAAATGGCCTATTGTTTTATTACTGTCTATCCCTACCCCAACGCTAAACCCAAGCCTTACAGTAATGTAAAACATTAATTATTGTTGTACAGTGTCAAAATAATAATGCTATATTGGTGTGATTATCTGCAGCTGTATCCCATCTAGACTTTACCACACCAAAGACTGTTTGTCAACTGCCCAAAAAATAAGGAAGAAGAAAATAATTTGTGGTGATCACAAATCACACGGTTCGGATCACGTTAAGGTTTTTTAGTCACGGATTGGACCATTTTTCGGATCAGCCAAAAAGGGGAGGAGACAAATGTAATTTTCATTATATTTTACAGGAAAGCATAAATGCTTTCATACATGTGATTTGAATGACGCAAGAGGCGATCTCTCTATGATCATTACAAATTTTGGATTAATCTACCAGTAAAAAAAATTTATTAATCCACGGGCCACATGTGTTCTGAACCATGGGTTGTGATCCGTATGAATTATGGATCAACCGTGATCCTTTACACCATATAAAAAATTATAATCATTCATTCATTCATTTTCTTTTCGGCTTAGTCCCTTTATTAATCTAGAGTCGCCACAGCAGAATGAACCGACAACTTATCCAGCTTATTTTACGCAGCGGATGCCCTTCCAGCTGCAACCCATCACTGAGAAACACCCATACACTGTCAATCACACACATACACTACGGCCAATTTAGCTTACCCAATTCACCTATAGCACATGTGTTTGGACTGTGGGGGAAACCGGAGCACCCGGAGGATCTGCTTATATTGCACCCGCTTAAATTGCCCACAATACATTGCCCATTTTTGACGTGACTTAGATTTGGCTAGAACATCAAACTCAGGTAAAAAGTGTGAACAAATTACAAATATGGCGGACGCGTGAGCCCAACCAAGTAAAGAGGCTTTGGAAAAGTTATTTGAATGACTATTAAATTAATATCTAGCCAACTGGAAAATATAAAAAATCCATCCCCCTCACTTTTATAGACAGACCATTTAGAAACAGGTGATTAATAATTATATGAACGTATGAACTCATACAGACATCCCCCGCACTTTAAAACAGCATATGCTGGGAAGGTATGTTTTGTTGCTGGTATGCTGGTCTTGCTGGTCCCAATGCTGGTTTTGCTGGTTTCAATGCTGGTTTTGCTGGTCCCAATGCTGGTTTTGCTGGTTTCAATGCTGGTTTTGCTGGTCTCAATGTTGGTCTTGCTGGTCTCAATGCTGGTCAGGAGCAGCACTGAGACCAGCAAAACCAGCATTAAGACCAGCAAGACCAGCATTGAGACCAGCAGGACCAGCATTGAAACCAGCAAAACCAGCATTGAGACCAGCAAGACCAGCATACCAGCATCAAAACATACCTTACCAGCATATGCTGTTTTTTTCAGCAGGGACTGTATGACAACGCTTCATATGACTGTTTTATAGCCTATAGCTAATCAATCTGTCAGATTCTGGAGGGCATTACAGCTCTAAAGAACATTATAAATGATCTTAAATAAAACAAATACATTTATAGAGATGGTATATAAGTATATAATTTCACTCACCTGGGAAACGAAGGCCACGTGAATGGTTTGTGAGCACAATTAAGTGCACACAGCATGCCATATCATCTGATAATTGTAGAAAATAATCCCAAAAGGCAATTGACTGTGTAAAGAAACATTAACCAACACAAAAATGCGATGTATATTACGAGCTCAGCGGCTAATTAGCCGTAATCAGCTCAGGTGATGAGACAGAGCAGCGAGACCTAGCTGTCACTCAAGTGGCCACGCCCTTAATTATGCAGCCTTAATATAAATTAATAAAACGAAACGGATGAGTTATAAAAAAAATCACCCCCTCACAGTTGTCATGAAGGTTAATCATGGCTATATGTACCAACGCCATCTTTTGTACCAGGCTGTAAGCATGTTTTTATCAGCTGTAAAAATGGCCAATTTCCCATTGCAGTCAGAAATGACCTGGACTTCCTGGAGCCAGCCCCCCAAGGCGAGTCGATGAATTGCAGTTTCAGTTACTTCCGTATTGGCTTCCCGAGGGAGAGCGGGAGGTTGCCGCTTGGTTTGGTCATCAACTTCTGAATGCATAATTATTTGAACACCTGAGGAGATTTCTCTTCATGAAACACTCGTGAATGGCAGATTAACCTGCTGAATGTTCAATAAAGTAGGAAATTGGGCTAAATATGAAATAAATGTGGCGTTGTTTTCGCTGTGGTGACCCCTGATAAATAAGGGGAAAAGCCGAAGAAAAATGAATGAATGAATGAATGAATGAATGAATGAAATAATGGAATAGTGGACGATGTGTCGTGATGATTGACAAGGGATGCAACTACGCAAATCATAACAGTCCGTTAATGAGCAAGTAGCATGCCCTAAAGCTACGGTCACACCGGGCTTTGTGGTGCGAAATTTCTGTCGTACGGCGCTGCGAAAAGGGGCGGGATTAAACAAGATGATTAGACATTAAAAAAGCGAGCGATTGCTCCATGTTTAAAATTTCTGTCCAGAGAGGTCCTGTTTTGATCCTCCATTGGTCTCATGCAGTCAAGTGATGTGGTTTCGCAGGTCAGAGTTCACCAAGCTTGAACTTTGCACCGCTGCGAACTGCGAAACTAAACGCATGACCCCGCGTTTCCGGTCTGACGCATTCGCGTGCGTATGAATGGAAGTCTATGGGAGGAAAAGCCCAGTGTGACCGCAGCTTAAAGCTTAACGTATGTAACGGTATGTACACACTAAAACCAGTGGTGTAGTCCTTGCTATACGCACATATCTCAGTATGCCTACTTTTTTCCACGAGCTGTTTAGGTATTACGACTTCTGAGGATCATACTCTCGGTATACTCACTTGTTTTGGTGATTAGACTTCCCTAATTTTTGTGTATTGAGTATTTGAGTTTTTCGAAGATCACAACAAATCAGCTGAATGATGTCTCATTGAAACATTCAAGTAAAATTATTAAACAGCATGGGCTTTAGCCCTCCTACATTTCCATTCAGCCCCCCTAACACCTTTGCGATTACCTGTACACTACTAAATGACGCCTCAGTCCCCTTTAAATTTGATATAAAAACGGCGGCAGAATCCCGCTCCTGAACTCATTTTTTAGTTAGTCAGCAAACCACAGCTGTGCAGTGTGTGTGTGTGTGTATATATATATATATATATATATATATATATAAATGAATCAAAGATACATTGACTTTCGTCGTTTCTTTGCCTACTTTTAAAATTTGGATTGGGTGGGTAATAGTACACCACCTATTTGTTTTAGGACTACACCACTGACTCAAACGTATGCTTACTTTTAGCACGTAGCATGAGTATGCGAATTGAGACAGCAAATGTTTCCAACCCTGTAGGTGTCGCTGCGCCTATGCGTCACTGATACTGACGCAGTTTTAAACGAGGAAGAAGCAGGAAGACAGCAGTGTGGAACAGCACGTTCATAAAGAGAGTTAAACATGTCAATATTCACACCAACTAACCAGATCAGGTTAACAAATGTTGCCGTCGTGAGGATGAAGAAAGGGGGGAAAAGATTTGAAATAGCCTGCTATAAGAACAAAGTGATGAGTTGGAGATCTGGAGCGTAAGTGTCACCAAATGCTCCTGTCACGATGTTATGTCATGTAATGTTATGTTGTTTTGTTATGTTAAATGTTGGGGTTAAGGTAAAGTTGGTTATATCCGCAGATTCGGACTTTCTCCTAATAATATCATTTCAGAAAAGTATTTTCTAAATGGGGAAATCACATTAGCAGCCAATGACTATCAAAATACAGCATTGTTTACATTCAGTGAAACAGTGCTAATGTTGTTTAAAGTCATGCTTGTATGTGATTTCATACCCGATTATCAAAGTGTACCATGGTAAACAATATAGGGAGCATATCACAAGTTGTCGCTGAAAGAATGTGCGAGTATAAAACCTTAATTGTTATGTTATGTTGTGTTATGAGGTAAATTTGGTTTTATATTCACACTATATTGACACTTTCTACTTATTAATGTTATTTCAGAAAAGTATTATTAGCTAATTCTAAATAGTGAAGTCATATTAGCAGCCAATGACTATCAAAGTACAACACTGTTCAGTCAATTAAGTAACATTAATGCTAATTTTGTATTAATACTTACATGTGATTTCAGGCCTACAATATAAGGGGCATGTCACAAGTTGTTCCTAAACCAGGGATGCCCAAACTGTTTCTTATGAAGGGCCAAAAACCCAACTTGATTGAGGCTAGTGAGCTGAAGGTAAATAAAGTTGCCATGGGTAATTTTCTAATTCATTGAATAATATTTAAAAATAATTAAAAAACATTGCTTATATAAACTAAGGCAGCATCTTTTTATATTTATAATGAAATTGTTAAAACAATCCATTTATGACTAAATGGAGCACTGTTGATTGAAACACTTTGCCTTGATTTGCGCACCGTAGTCCTCTATCCATCGAGTAACATTATTTACTGTACATTTTAAAAAATCTGACTCGTTTACATTTAATTGAAACAGTTCTGCAATAAAACCAACAACCAAAAAAGTTTACGTCAAATTAGAAACGATGATCTCTTTTAAAGGCATTTCCCCCAACCTCTCACTCTCTTTTCAGCCAAATCAAAGGTTACAATGGGCCAACTTTGGCCCACGGGCCCTAATTTGGGCGTCACTGCCCTAAACAAATGTGCAAATATAAAACTAACTTTACCTCAGTATGCTATGTTATTATAAAAGTGTTAAAATATGTTAATCTGTTGTAATGTAATTGTTGATAAAAGTGTAACATTGTCAAATTAACTGAAATAAGAGCTGCTAAAATTTATTAAATCAGCAACTCTTCAGCTCAGTCATTCACTAACTTTTTTTAGCAGCTTAATTGTCTTAACAAAATCTTTATTGCTAAAAAATAATATTCTGTTCATATTACAATTGCTATTTCATCTCCGAGATGATAAACATTTCATCTAAACCAGGGGTTGCTCAACCCTGTTCCTGAGATCTACCTTCATACAGAGTTCAGCTCCAACCCTGATCAAACACACCTGAACCGATTAATTCAGATCTGAACAGCCCTTGATAAAGCTGTTTGATATGGGTTGTAAATTAAATCTGCAAGAAGGTAGATCTCCAGGAACAGGGTTGAGCACCTCTGATCTAAATGTCTCAGGCAAAGAAATATGCTTATTGAGGTAAAGTTGGTTTTCTATTTGCACATTTGTTCAGTGACAACTTTTGACATGCTTCCTATAATGTTTACCATGGTAACTTTGAATATTAGATCTGAAATCACATGTAAGTATGACTTCGAAATAGACTTAAACCTCCTCTTTATTTTACCTTTTGTATACAATACTACCATGAATAATAAAGAAAGAATAGGATGTAAGGCTCAGACAGCGTCACCAAACTGTTGGCTTGTGCCTAAACTGTACAGAAACTGAATACCAAACAATAATACTGAAACAATAACGAAATAACATGCGCAACAGTATTAACAACTTTTTATTAGTGACAAATAACAGTTTATAAAAACATGCAAATACAACAGTCAAACAGAATTAAATTAACATAAACATCCAGAACAGTTTTCACGCAGAGACGTGCACACAAATTAATTACATTTTACCATGTCCTTAAAAGACTTTTTTTTTTCCCCCACTGTGTGGAAAAAGACCATTTCCTTCACCAAGTATTGTCACTGCATCCGGACAGGTTTTTCAATGGACACTGTCCCTTTTGTGCTTTGTTGTTTTCCTGATAGCCACCATTATTATTGGCTGCGTCCTGGCTGGGGACCTAGATGTTGTTGGTCCTGCATCGGGAGGCGTTGAAACTGTCGCACTGAGTGACTTCAGGTTCATCCTCGCAGCAGTTAGTGGATGGTAGTTTTGTATATGCAACCTTTAGTTTTGAGGTATTTCCATCTCTTGCGGTCACCTTTTTGTTGCACAATTGGCAAATTTACCGCCGTATTTACCGCCTCTCCCTTCTCATTTGGTCGAAACCTGAAATACTGCCAAACTGCAGAAGTTGTGTTCTTTGTTGAGACCAGGTCACTTGGTGCACGTCTCGCCATCTTTCCCCACGTCTCTCTTTCTCCTGATGACAACCATGCATATGTAATTTTTAAAATAAATTATATTTAATCCTTGGCTCCTATACAAGTGCATTGTTTTTTATGATGGTATTGAAACTGATATCGTTGCTATTTTTAGATACCACAAGACTATATAACCATATTACTGCCCAAGCCTACTTCAAAACAACATTAGATATAAAAAAAACGTAAATATAAAAACCTTAACGTTCCAAGGGAAAATGTTTTTTTAACCTATTTTTTTTATTATTATTAGCAAATATCTACAAACCCCTATCTCTAGTAAGTCTGTAGGATTTTGAAATGTAAGTGTCATGATTGCTTTAGGTTTGATATTACCTGTACTAATGTTTTGTCTTTTGTATTAGGGAGAAAGATCTTGATGAAGTCCTGCAAACCAACACAGTGTTTGTGAACGTGTCCAAGGGTCAAGTGGCGAAGAAAGAAGACCTATCCAATTCTTTTGGAACAGATGACCTGACTGAAATATGCAAACAGGTGATCTGAATGGTCAAAGCTATGGGATTCATAGGAACATGACTGTTCTTACTATTTTACTATGTTTAATTTTTTTTTGTTAACATTTGAACTATTAATCACAAACCAACAGGCAATGTCTGTGACTAAAAAATATACTTCAGGTAGTGTATACTCCATTCAGCAGGTTTAGTTTCTGTCAGCCGTTTTGCTTCGCATTTTTTTCTAGTGTCTGAATGCACAGGTTATTGTATACTTCATCAGCTGTTTTCATTACTAACATCCTAGTGTTTAATTAAAGAATTAATAATAAATTATGTTTAGTGTTAAATTTTTATGTTTTGATGCAAGCAGCCATGTAATAAGCAGAATAAACTACATCCAGGATGCTTGTTTTTGCAGAATAAAGCCCTTTAGTCTTTACATCAGGCTGCTGATAAATCTGTCAGGCTTTATTCTGCGATAACAACCTTCTGCATCTACTTTATGCCTAACATAGGAATCTATTTAGCAGGGAAATGTTGTTTACAAATCTTTAACTGTTTCATTAATCAGTGGTTTTTGACTGTTATGCGCTGCCTTGTGACTGAATAATGAGCAGGTTAGTGTATACTCCATTTAGCCGGTTTCGTTTCTGTCAGCTTTGCATTTTTGACTGTTTGGCTTGTGTCTGAATAATACGTAGGTTAGTGAATACTCCATCAGCTGTTTTCATTTCTATCAGCTTAGTGCTTAGTTAAATAATTAATAAACCATTATGGCTCAGAACAGTGTTTTATGTTAGCTTTTATGTTTTGATGCAAGTAGCCGTGTAATATGCAAGATAAAGTACATCCAGGTAGTTGTTTTTGCAGAATAAACCCTTTACTGCTCTGCTGCCGATAAACTTGTCGGGCTTTATTCTGCGATAACAACCTCCTGCATGTACTTTTTCCCTAACATAGCAATCTATTTAGTAGGAAAATGTTGTTTACAAATCTTTAACTGTTTCATTAATGGGTGGTTTTTGACTGTTACGTTCCGTATTCTGACTGAATAATATAAGTTGGTTAGTATATGCTCCGTTAAGCAGGTTTATGTTTCTCTCAGCTTTGCATTTTTGACTGTTTGGGGCCATCTTGTGTCTGAATAATGTGCAGGTTAGTGTATACTCCATCAGCTGCTTCTGTCATTTCTGTCAGGTTAGTGTTTAATTAAGGAATTAATAAACTATTATGGCTCATAACTATGCTTTGTGTCTAATTTTTATGTTTTGGTGCAAGTAGCAGTGTAATAAGCAGGATAAAGTACATCCAGGATGGTTGTTTTTGCATAATAAAGTCCTTCAGTCTTTACCTCAGGCTGCTGATAAACCTGTCAGGCTTTATTCTATGATAAAACCCTTCTGCATCTACTTTTTCCCCTAACATAACAATCTATTTAGCAGGCAAATTTTGTTTACAAATCTTTAACTGTTTCGTTATTGGATGGTTTTTGACTGTTATGCGCTGCCTTGTGACTGAATAACGAGCAGGTTAGTGTATACTCCATTTAGCCGGTTTCGTTTCTGTCAGCTTTGCATTTTTGACTGTTTGGCGCCATCTTGTGTCTGAATAATGTGCAGGTTAGTGTATACTCCATTAGCTGTTTCTGTCATTTCTGTCAGCTTAGTGTTTAATTAAAGAATTAATAAACTATTACGGCTCATAACTATGTGTCTAATTTTTATGTTTTGGTACTAGTAGCCCTGTAATAAGCAGGATAAAGTACATCCAGGATTGTTGTTTTCACAGAAACAGTCTTCAGTCTTTACATCGGGCTGTTGTCAGGCTTTATTCTGCGATAACAACCTTCTGCATCTACTTTTTCCCTAACAGCAATCTATTTAGCGGGGAAATGTTTACAAATCTTTAACGGTTTCATAAATGGATGTTCTTTTTGTCTGTGCTTCCAGATTTTGTCTAAAGGAGAACTACAGGTATCAGACAAGGAACGACAGAGTCAACTGGAGCAGATGTTTCGTGATATTGCAACCATTGTGGCTGAAAAATGTGTGAATCCTGAGACCAAGCGGCCCTATACAGTGAGCCTTATTGAGAGAGCCATGAAGGACATCCACTTCTCTGTTAAAGCAAACAAAAGCACTAAACAGCAGGTCAGTAGACATTGGTCATTGGAGGATCTGTAGCTATGCTTCCATTCAAAGATGTGAATTAGATTCATGCGCAACACTGGAATATTGCATAAAACGTTTCCATCCAGAGTCAAAGAGAACAAAATCATCACTTCCTGATAAACTGGAGCAAATATCAGTCAGACAAATTTAGTTTAGTGTGTTGGGATTTACCACTGTGGTGTTTTTTCTTCTCTAATAAATGAGTTGCGCCTCAGAAGATGAAGACGTAATGCAATGAACGCGGTGAATGCAGTTACTTTTGGAGGCGTGAGATGCTCTTTGGGAGTGAAGAAAGATGCTTAAGACAGTTCTGGAGGGAATAATGATAGAAGAATGATAATACTGAAGCACTGTGATGACGGACTGACAGCTGAGAGGTTTTAGAAAGACCAAAGCAACATTTCAGATGTTTTATACTGTGCTGGAAACGCTGCAAAGTCTATTAATGCATCCCATCACACACATTTTCATCACCTCTTGATTAGAGTTGATCTACATACCACATCATGATTACTGAAAAACTGACATAAAGTAGTGGTGTTGATGGTAATAATTAGACTCAGTGTCTCCCCCTGCAGGCTCTTGAGGTCATCAAACAGCTGAAGGAATCCATTCAGATTCAGAGAGCTCACATGCGTCTGCGCTTCGTCCTGCCAGCCAAGGATGGGAAGAGACTGAAGGAAAAGCTCAAACCATTAATAAAGGCAGTGGAAAATGAGGACTTTGATGACCAGCTGGAGATGGCAAGTCACCAGTTTTTTTTTTTTTTGAAAACAGGTTGTGAGTCTGTATGTTGTGTCCATTCATTTGGGCAGTGGTACAGACAGTGATGAGTTCAACGATTGCAAAATGCATGATTAGTTTATCTTGAATCAGTCCTGATATTAGAGTTTAACAGCGGATGGGACTCTAGGCTAGTTTTTAACAGTGCCGTCTGCTGGTATAAACTAGCCTATAGCACCGTCTGCTGTTTAAAACTAGCCTAGAGCGCCGTCTGCTGGTATAAACTAGCCTGTAGCACTGTCTGCTGTTTAAAACTAGCCTAGAGCGCCGTCTGCTGGTATAAACTAGCCTATAGCACCGTCTGCTGGTATAAACTAGCCTAGAGCGCCGTCTGATGTATAAAACTAGCCTAGAGCACCGTCTGATGTCTAAAACTAGCCTAGAGCACTGTCTGATGTCTAAAACTTGTCTAGAGCAGCATTTGATGTCTAAAACTAGCCTAGAGTGGCATCTGATGTCTAAAACTAGCTTACGGCAGCAACTGATGTTTAAAACTAGCCTAGATTACCGTCTGATGTCTAAAACTAGCCGAGAGCACCGTCTGATGTCTAAAACTGGTCTAGAGCGCCGTCTGATGTCTAAAACTAGTCTAGAGCAGCATCTGATGTCCAAAACTAACCTTGAGCACTGTCTGATGTCCAAAACTAGCCTAGAGCGCCATCTGATGTCTAAAACTTGCCTAGAGCACAGTCTGATGTCTAAAACTAGTCTAGAGCACCGTCTGATGTCTAAAACTAGTCTAGAGCACCGTCTGATGTCTAAAACTTGCCTAGAGCACCGTCTGATGTCTAAAACTAACCTAGAGCACCGTCTGATGTCTAAAACTTGCCTAGAGCACCGTCTGATGTCTAAAACTAACCTAGAGCACTGTCTGATGTTTAAAACTAGCCTACAGCACCGTCTGGTGTCTAAAACTAACCTAGAGCGCCGTCTGCTGTTTAAACTAGCCTAGAGCGCCGTCTGCTGTTTAAACTAGCCTAGAGCGCCGTCTGCTGTTTAAACTAGCCTAGAGCGCTATCTGCTGTTTAAACTAGCCTAGAGCCTAGAGCGTCGTCTGCTGTTTAAAACTAGCCTAGAGCGCCGTCTGCGGTTTAAAACTAGCCTAGAGCGCCGTCTGCTTTTTAAAACTAGCCTAGAGCGCCGTCTGCTATTTAAAACTAGCCTAGAGCGCCGTCTGCTATTTAAAACTAGCCTAGAGCGCCGTCTGCTGTTTAAACTAGCCTAGAGCGCCGTCTGCTGTTTAAACTAGCCTAGGGCGCCGTCTGCTGTTTAAAACTAGCCTGG
This sequence comes from Danio aesculapii, assembly GCF_903798145.1. NCBI lineage: Eukaryota > Metazoa > Chordata > Actinopteri > Cypriniformes > Danionidae > Danio > Danio aesculapii. The sequence goes on from NC_079449.1 coordinate 44,119,754, forward strand.
GGCGCCGTCTGCTGTTTAAAACTAGCCTAGGGCGCCGTCTGCTGTTTAAAACTAGCCTAGAGCGCCGTCTGCTGTTTAAAACTAGCCTAGAGCGCCGTCTGCTGTTTAAAACTAGCCTAGAGCGCCGTCTGCTGTTTAAAACTAGCCTAGAGCGCCGTCTGCTGTTTAAAAATAGCCTAGAGCGCCGTCTGCTGTTTAAACTAGCCTAGAGCGCCGTCTGCTGTCTAAACTAGCCTAGAGTGCCGTCTGCTGTTAAACTTTTCTGTTTTTTCTTTTCGATTAACGATTGTGCATCTGACAGCCCCCAGAAGTCAGTGATGTTGAGATAATAATGTACATTTTGTAAAAGGTTTTTATTGATCTGTTTCATAAGACGTGTTAAAGGGATCGTTCACGCAGAAATGAAAATTGTCACCTTTTACTTTCCTTCACTTGCTCTGCTCACAAAAGAAGATATTTAAAACAATGCTGGAAACCTGTAACCATTGACTTCCATAGTGTTTGTTTTTCCTACTATGGTAGTGAATGGTTACCGATTTTAGGGTGAGTAAATAGATGAACTATTAATGTAAAAGTGAAATAACCAGAGATAGATAGATAGATAGATAGATAGATAGATAGATAGAGAGAGAGAGACATTTTATTTATGTCCTCCATGTTTTATAGGTGTTGTTTTCTGCTTTTTCAGGTGTGTTTGATAGACCCAGGCTGTTTTCGGGATATTGATGAACTCATCCGCTGTGAGACCAAAGGAAAGGGAACTCTTGAGGTGCTCAGTCTCAAAGATGTGGAGGAAGGGGACGAGAAACTCGAATAAACACTTCATTTATTTTCACCTGATTTGTTGAACACATTAAACTACTGCTGATTTATTTTATATGGGTTACACGACTGCTTGAATTTGAATGTGGCCAAACTATTAGCAGCTACTGCATCAGTATTTCAATACATAGTTAATAATAGACTCTAAAATAGTGATAAAAATCAACATTTTATTTTCTATGAAAATGAAAGTAATTTTTTTTATTGTTTTGCAAGAGTGCATCGTTTATCTTTATTATTATTATTATTTTGCTTTCTTTTAAATCTGAGGTGCCGAATTGCCATTTTCAGCAGGATTTATTAATCTACTAAGAAAGTAGAAAATAATTGTCTAATCTGATGCCAGAGAAACTTTATCTTTTCACAGTTATTGCTCCCTTTGCGTTCACTATTTGTATTTAAATAAGCATCAAGCTCTATATAAACTTCTATGTAACAAATACTTTTCTCTATAAGCTCGTGTGTGTGTGATTCTGCTTAGACTGAAGGTGAAAGGCTTAGTTCTTTGATATAACAATAATAAAAAATAAAGTAAATATTGTTTTGCGTTCTACAAAATAGTTTTTCTGAACTAATAGCACTTGACCGGCCACTTATTTAGGTACACCATACTAGTACTGGGTTGGACCCCCTTTTGCCTTTAGAACTGCCTTAATCCATGTCGTAGATTCAACAAGATAATGGAAATATTCCTCTGAGATTTTGCTCCATATTGACATAATAGCATCACACAGTTGCTGCAGATTTGTCGGCTGCACATCCATGATGCCAATCTCCCGTTCCACCACATCCCAAAGGTGCTCTATTGGATTGTGTTCTGGTGACTGTGGAGGCCATTTGAGTACAGTGAACTCATTGATTCACGCTTTATGACATGGTGCGTTATCCTGCTGGAAGTAGCCACCAGAAGATGGGTACATTGTGGTCATAAAGGGATGGACATGGTCAGCAACAATACTCAGGTAGGCTGTGGCGTTGACACGATGCTCAATTGGTACTAATGGGCGCAAAGTCAAAATATCCCCCACACCATTACACCACCACCACCATGGTTCATGCTTTCATGTTGTTGATGCCAAATTCTGACCCTACCATCCGAATCAGCAGAAATCATCAGACCAGGCAACGTTTTTCCAATCTTCTATTGTCCGATGTTGGTGAACCTGTGCCAATTGTAGCCTCAGTTTCCTGTTCTTAGCTGACAGGAGTGGCACCCAGTGTGGTCTTCTGCTGCTGTAGTCCATCCGCCTCAAGGTTGGACGTGTTGTGTGTTCAGAGATGCTCCTCTGCAGACCTTGGTTGTAACGAGTGCTTATTTGAGTAACTGTTGGCTTTCTATCAGCTGGAACCAGTCTGACCATTCTCTGTAAACCCTAGAGATGGTTGTGCGTGAAAGTCCCAGTAGATAAGCAGTTTCTGAAACACTCAGACCAGCCTGTCTGGCACCAACAACCATGCCACGTTCAAAGTCACTTAAATGCCCTTTCTTCCCCATTCTGATGCTCGCTTTAACATGCAGCAGATCGTCTTAATCATGTCTACATGCCTAAATGCATTGAGCTGCTGCCATGTGATTGGCTGATTAGAAATTTGCGTTAACGAGCAGTTGGACAGGCGTACCTAATAAAGTGGCCAACGAGTAGTTTCTGTTTTGAGCAACAAAATTTGTATTCAAAGTCCCACTTAAAAATAAAAACACAATGACAAACACTTGAATAGCATCTTTTAATATATAAAAAGGAACATTTAAAATTTGAATCTTATTTACAATTTACAACAGTACATGAAGCAGAAGGAAAACAATCATTAAAAAATGTATAAAATTAACATTTATGTTTGTAATGAATGAGCTGGGAGTTTAAGAAAGTTAGGACGGGTTTTACATTCACTCCGAGACTAGAGATGTGTTCAACACAATTATATAAGACGACAGAATGAAACTTAATCCTAACAGTATTCATAGATCAGTAAAAAACGATGAAGTGAAAGCCCTGTATGTGGATTTGCTTAGTTGAACACAGCTCAAGTTAATAAGGTCACTGTTTTATTTATTGATTTGTTATTAAAAGAAGGTCTATAAAAAAGGCATATTGGATGCTATGTACCTGTAATTCTTGAGATGATATTGGCAAGCTTATTGTGTGTGCGCAAGTACTACACTGTCTTTCTGTTTCATCCACAAAACTACAATACTTTCCTTTTGTGTCCATATACTGATACTCCTAGGCAGAATAAAAACACATGTCTGTGAGCAGTTTCCCAAACTCACTAGCAGCTCAGATGGCACTGTGTCGCTCTGTTCCTGGTTGTCTCGTGTACGGTATCTTTAAAAGATAGAAACATACAAACAAACAAAGAGTAATTATTACTTCATAAAGCAGATATTTTCATTTCTTGATGCTGATTGGTCAACAGCTGTGTTTTATTCATAAGGCACAACTGTGAATGCTTCGTTTAACTGTTTTGTATGTCACTGCTCGACACTCGTAGTTAAAACAATGTCAATATATATATATATATATATATTTAATTAATTTATATATATATATATATATATATATATATATATATATATATATATATATATATATATATATATATATATATATATATATATATTAATAAAAATTATTTAAGCAATAATCTTCAATTAGAGACTGTGCCGTTCTGGAGATACCTAGTTTCTTAAGTGTGCTGGGAATGTTACTGTAATTAAAAGTTTCAGGTATGATACTATGTTCATCGAGTATTGTTTATGATGCTTTCTATAGATCAACTAGGCTGTGCTGTTGTTTTAAAGGGCGCCTATTATGCAAAAATCACTTTTATAAGGGGTTTAAGCACAGGTGTGTGTCAGCAGTGTGTGAATATAACCAGCTTCAAATGGTAAACATGTATTAAGTGTATTGTTTATAATCACACTTGATATAAACAGTCTGCAGAAACACTTTGATTGACATTCTCCTTTTGTATGATGTCATCAGAGGGGGAAAGCCCCGCCCACTAGTGACCATCTCTCCCTCATTAGCATAGGATGTTAGTCTAGTTTTTGAATCTGCCACTATGCTGACACACAGATATCTGTAGCTCCGCCCTCTGTTAAAAAGAGCACAATCTCATTTGCATTAAAAGCGACAGTCACCAAAACGCAGATTTCAGAGAGTTATAAAACATTATTTGTGTTATTTTGAGCTAAAATGTCACAAACATGCTCTAGAGACTTATTTTACATCTTGTTAAAAGGGGTATAATAGGTCCCCTTTAAAGGGAGGAGCTAGATTATATATTCTTTAGGTGAATATTTAATCAGTGCAAGTAAACACACTGAATTTAAAATTTTTATTTTCCTAAATCAGATTTCAAAGTCAGACTATTTGCTTCTGCGTTTTGATTGGCTCCTCTGTTGACGTCACTTTGACCGTTCAGCCACAATATTCTTAACCACGCCCATTTTACCGTTGCTATGAGCGAATGGTGCCAAAAAGAAAGCCCCGCCCCCCCTACTCAATATTCCGCTTCAGTTGGAAACACATTAACATGAAACTAAAATCTCAGCAATTCACGGTTCTCGCTGACTGTAAACACACAGCCGAAACAAGACACACTGTAAAAAATATCTGAATGTGAATTGCATTATAGGCGACACGGTGGCTCAGTGGTTAGCACTGTGGCCTCAAAGCAAGAAGGTCGCTAGTTCGAGTCCCAGCTAGGTCAGTTGGCATTTCTGTGTGGAGTTTGCATGTTCTCCCCGTGTTGCAGTGGGTTTCCTCCAGGTGCTCCGGTTTCCCTCACAGTCCAAACACATGCGCTATAGGGAAAATGAAGGACTAAATTGGCCATAGTGTGTGTGGGTGTTTCCCAGTACTGGGTTGCAGCTGGAAGGGCATCCACTGCGTAAAACATTTGCTAGAATAGTTTGCGATTCATTCCGCTGTGGCGACCCCTGGTGAATAAAGGGACTGAAGGAATGAAAATGGCGAAGGAAAATTAATGAATTTCATTATGGGATGTTGATTTCTGCTCTGTCGACTTTTGATGTTGAAAATTCAACTCTACAGTTCAACAAAGAGACTTTTATTGACATTTTAGTCGTTTAAAATGATAATATCATGTATAATAAATAATATCTAGAGAAATAAATCTGTAAAATAGCAGAAAATGTACTGGTAGTGTATTACAAGGTTTTTTTGTAGTGTAATATACAACACAAACCCAGACACTATAGCACTGCAAACTATTAAAATGTCAATAAAAGTCACTTTTTTAAAGCTTAAAAGCTGTTGGATTAAAAAAAAAGCTCCCATAATGCAATTCAGAAGCATAAATAAATGGGGAAAAATTAAAATACGCATCACAAAATACGTAATAATACAATAATAATAATATAATGCCAGCGCACAGCAATGTAAGAAAGCTCATCATGCAAGAATCTGTCCGCAAACAACATAGCAGTTTTATCTTCCTCCTGGAAACTATTTTTCTAAGAAGCACAGTGTGAATTTACTAAAACAACAACATAAGATCAGGGTTTCCATGCTTCTTGAAAGTACTTGAATTTCAGGCACACAGATGCAAGGCCTTAAAGGGCACCTATGGTAAAAAATCTACTTTTCAAGCTGTTTGGACAGACATATGTGCATGTATGGTGTATAGACCATCATATTGGGGTGATATAAGCACACCCAGTGCTTTTTTTTTTCAATTTAACAACATAAAAAACGGTGGACCAATTGGAGCTGTTTTCAAATCGACCGCAACTTTACGTAGGAGAGCGGTCCCCCGCCCACCAATATTGATTGACAGGCGCGTCATCATATCCTCAGTTTGTTGATTCACGTCCGCCATTTTCAGCGTGAGTCGAAGCGATAACACTAAAGGAACACCCTAGCTCTATTTTTAGATGCAAGGCTCATTGGGCTCAACACAAGAGCATTATTCTCCACATTATCACTCTAATCGGAATTATTGGTTGTATCTTTAGGTAGGTTTGCAAACATGTGTACTTCTCATTGAGTCTACCTTATACTTCAGCCGTTTGCATTTCTCACGATCCCAGAAGCTCCCTGTGATCTTAACTAGCATGCGTTTTAGAATTCTAAACAGGTTTCAATCAGGGTACACTCAAGTCGACGGCTGGGCGCCGCGGACCGCTGCAGAAACCTATGTTTAGAATTTAAAAATGCGTGGCGCGACGATTCGGGACACTTCATGTTTCTGCCGCGCCACAGAGAGTGTCTGGTGTGCCGTGTCGCGACTTCGAGCGGCGCATCCGGTGCCTCAGTCAAAGTTAATTCAGTGTGTGTGGTTATTAGTTTCTGTGTACAAGCTCGGCACTTGAAACTAGCACACAGTTAGCTGTAAAACTGTACAAAGACACAAATGATTTTGTACTCTCTGCTTGGTCTGTGTCAGAGCCGTATATGTACGACTGAATGGTGATCCTCTCACTCCTTCTCCGTCTGCCTGTCAGACTCTGTTGCAAACGAAGAGCGAGTGAGCTCATGGCCCCGCCCCCTTGTTACGTTGGCGGGAAGCCGAACTTAATTTACATGTGAAGCAACACACCCCTAAATCAGCGAACTGTGGACACGCCCCCAACATGACACTATTTAACACATTATAATAAAAAAATCTGAATTGTGTTTTAAACTGAACCTAAATTGACACAGAAGAGCCATAATATTAATATTAAATCATAAAAAAAGAGGTAAACTATGTGCCATTTAAAGTACTTAAAAACAAAACACAGGTCCTTGAAAGTGCTCAAATTAAATCTAAAATTAAATTTGTTTATGGTTTTATGTCAACGATAGTACTCGATTGTCAAAAACAGAACGAAAAAATGTAGAAATTTAAATTCTTCTACAATAACACTGACAAATAACACACATTCAGTGATCAATGTTTCAGAAACCTTATTTGAATATCCCTAGTATTGAACTGCACACATTTCCTTAGAGTTCTTTGATCATTCATTCATTCAGTTTCCTTCGGCTTAGTCCCTTATTAATCAGGGGTTGCCACAATGGAATGAACCGCCAACGATTCCAGCATATGTTTTACACAGCGGATGCCCTTCCAGCTGCAACCCAGTACTGGAAAACACCCATACAATCTTGTATTCACACACACGCGCTGCTTTAAAAAGTCCTTGAATCTGCTGTTCATTAATAACCCAGTAAGATATTAATACATGTATTTTCTGCATTGTGTACTGACCTGCTCATTCATAATGGCGGAGAGCTCCGTGAGCATGTCTTTATAGTGAGCTTTCATCTCGCTCTGATACTCAAACTGATCCTCTTTTATTAGCCGCTCGTTCACACTCAGAGCCTGTCCACACGCTTCTGCAAACTGTCTGCAGGACAAGAACAAGACAATTACAATTGTCTTCCATAATACTTAACGCACAGATATTCAAAAGGTCATCAAACTGTTCAACATATTAGAGTTTTACTAATGATGTCCGAATGTAAGCATGTTCAAAATAGTTCAATAATAGTTCAATCAAAACAGTTAAGTAATTATGTTAGCATCATGATAGAAAATGCTGATTAAAACATTGGGAATGTGCATAAACATATTAGTTTCACAATAATTATTGCTTTTACAGTTATTGAATTGTAATCAAAATCAGACAAAGTTAACATAATTTTATTAATTACTAAAATCTTTAATTAACCAATAATAAACTACATGAAATCAACTGAAATATACAAGAAAAGCTCTATCCCAGGGGTCACCAAACTTGTTCCTTAAGGGCCGGTGCCCTACAGATTTTAGCTCCAACTCTAATCAAACACACCTGAACAAGCTAATCAAGGTCTTACTAGGTATACTTGAAACATCCAGGCAGGTGTGTTAAGGCAAGTTACAAGCAGGTGTGTTTGATTAGGGTTGGAGCAAAACTCTGCAGGGACACCGTCCCTCCAGGACCGAGATTGGTGACCCCTGCTCTATCCAATATTTTTGAGACCAGGCATGAACAGACTGAACTGGTCACTCTAGGCCAGGGATGGGCAAACTCGATCCTGGAGGGCCGGTGTCCCTGCATAGTCTTGCTCCAACCCTAATCAAACACACCTGCTTGTAGCTTTCTAGTGATCTTAAAGACACTAATTAGGGTGTTCAGGTGTGTTTGATTAGTGTTGGAGCAAAACTCTGCAGGGACACCGGCCCTCGAGGATCGAGTTTGCCCATGCCTGCTCTAGGCTGACTCATTTGTATTTACTGAATAATGATGCACCGCCAGCATGTACCTACTGTCAAGCTGCTCTCACCATGAAACATAATTTAATGGAATGTGAAAGACAAGGTTAAGTACCATTAGACAAGATTTTTAAAATGAAAACACTCTGATGCATGTTTTTTTGAAAAGGTATCACCAGGATGATTTAAAAGTTCTAAAACTTTTTGCTTTAAATGTTTTATATGAAGCCTTAATGATAGGATCAGTGAATAAAGCAGTACCTGAAGATTTCTTTCAGGAGTTTGACCTGGTTGTCTGGGTATTTCTTGGCATTTTTTTCCTCTAGGAAGGCTCGGGCGTAGGCCATGGGTCCTGCATTTACCTGCGAAATATTTAATAAATAAAAACAAAATCATGGAATATATTCGAAATTTACATTCTTATTAAATAGAGGTAATTAGCTATTTATTTATTTATATTCTTATTATTTAAGATAGCAAGAGAGACTGCATAATAAGTCCTTAGTGGGAGAGAAACTCAGCGTTTTCTCAGTGTAAACTATAAACTACAGCTGAACAAATCATTATAAAACAGGTAAGTCGATCTTTCTATGTTGTAGTGCTGAATTTATACCATAGTAATCTGATAGTGTTTGCTTTGCTTTGGCCTTTTCCGGGTTAATTATTGTGATATCCCGATTGCAAATGAATTACTGGGAAATCTCTGTAGACTGATGGCATTTCATGCAGTTCAGCCTTATAATCTTAAAATGTCAGCAAAATCACCTGTTTTGTCATCACTTTAGAGACAATACTCTACATTAAACAAGAGAATCAGTCAAATGCTAGCCCTAAACTGACGTTTATTAGCAATGGTTTCTGCTGTTCTGTCAGCTGCAGATGTCAATGAACAGTGGAAGAAAGTAGTTCTTCATGCAAAAGGATTTTGACACTCTCCGTGTTTGATTTTCATTTTTTTATATACATGGTTATGCTGTCAAACTTCTGCATAAATGCAATATCACTCTCGTAGCAGTGCGATATGGCTGTATATAGTCACTGGTGGGACACTAAGGCACTCATATATTGCTCATATATATCTTGTATCTGCATTTACCTTGACGCTGACGCTGCCCTGCAGTTTGAGCTGCAGACGGATCATGTCCACCTCCTCCATATTGCACAGCTGTTTGAGTTCAGACACTTTTCGGCTCATCTCGTCTATCGCCACCTCAATAGGGTTCATCTCGGTGCTCTGTTGCTCCACCACCTCTATACGCTTCTTTAAGAAAGGGAAACTAGAGCTCGCTGCAACACACACACACACACACACACACACACACACACACACACACACACACACACACACACAAACACACACAATATGATTAAAATATATATGTCAGAGTGTTTCTATATATTATGTACAGTTGAAGTCAGAATTATTAGCCCTCCTGTTACATTTTAATTCTTTTATATTTGTTTAGTTTTTAAAGTTTTGTGTTGTTTCTAGTCCAAATATCTAAAAATTCTTACCAAACCAACAGATTTACTCATTTTTTAAAGTAAATTCAACTAATCACTTTTAAATCAACAAGTTTACTCACTTTTTTGAGTAAAGTCAACTAATTTCTTGTGGGTTTACTGACTTTTTTAAAAGTAAATTTAACTAAAAGCTTTTAAAGGAACAAGTTTTCTCACTTTAATTAATTTCTTGAGGATTTACTTGTTTTAGTAAATTCAACTAATCGCGTTTAAAACAACAGGCTTTCTCACTTTTTAAGTAAAGTCAACTAATCACTTTTAAATCAACTAGTTTACTCGCTTTAAGTAAATTCAACTAATCACTTTTAAATCAACTAGTTTACTCACTTTTTTGAGTAAAGTCAACTAATTTCTTGCGGATTTACCCACTTAAAATTAATCATTTTAAAAGCAACAGATTTACTCATTTTTTAAAGTAAATTCAACTAATCGCTTTTAAAACAACAAATTTACTCACTTTTTTAATCTCTTGTGGGTTTACTCAAAGTTATCTGATCGTTTTAAAACCAACAGATTTACTCATTTTTTAAAGTAAATTCAACTAAACGCTTTTAAAGCAACAGGGTAACTCACTTTTTTAAGTAAAGTCAACTAAATTCTTGTGGGTTTACTCGCTTTTTTAAAAGTAAATTTAACTAAAAGCTTTTAAAGGAACAAGTTTTCTCACTTTAATTAATTTCTTGAGGATTTACTTGTTTTAGTAAATTCAACTAATCGCGTTTAAAACAACAGGTTTTCTCACTTTTTAAGTAAAGTCAACTAATTTCTTGTAGGTTTACTTGCTTTTTTAAAGTAAATTCAACTAATCACTTTTAAATCAACTAGTTTACTCACTTTTTAAAGTAAATTCAACTAATCACTTTTAAATCAACAAGTTTACTCACTTTTTTGAGTAAAGTCAACTAATTTCTTGCGGATTTACCCACTTAAAATTAATCATTTTAAAAGCAACAGGGTAACTCATTTTTTTAAGTAAAGTCAACTAAATTCTTGTGGGTTTACTCACTTTTTTTAAAGTAAATTTAACTAAAAGCTTTTAAAGGAACAAGTTTTCTCACTTTAATTAATTTCTTGAGGATTTATTGAGGATTAATCGCGTTTTTAAAACAACAGGTTCTCTCACTTTTTAAGTAAAGTCAACTAATTTCTAGTAGGTTTACTCGCTTGTCTAAAGTAAATTGAACTAATCACTTTAAATTAACTAGTTTACTCACTTTTTAAAAGTAAATTCAACTAATCACTTTTAAAGCAAGACGTTTACTCCTTTTTAAGTAAAGGGAACTAATTTATTGTGGCTTTACTCGCTTTTCTAAAGTAAATACAACTAATCACTTTTAAAGCGTGACGTTTACTCCTTATTAAGTAAAGGGAACTAATTTATTGTGGCTTTACTTGCCTTTATAAAGTAAATTCAACTAATCACTTTAAATCGACAAGTTTACTCACTTTTTTAAAGTCAACTAATTTCTTGTAGGTTTACTCACTTTTTAAAGTAAAGTCAACTAATCACTTTTAAAACATCAAGGTTACTCACTTTTTAAAACAAGTTCAACTAATCGCTTTTAAACCAACAGTTTTACTCACTTTTATAAGTAAATTCAACAAAACGCTTTTAAAGCAACAAGTTTACTCACTTTTTTAAGTCAACTAATTTCTCATAGGTTTACTCACCTTTTTTAAAAGGAAATTGAACTAATCACTTTTAAACCAACAGGGTAACTCACTTTTTTAAGTAAAGTCAACTAATTTCTTGTAGGTTTACTCACTTTTCTAAAGTAAATTCAACTAATTGTTTTTAAAGCAACAAGTTTACTCACTTATTTAAAGTAAAGTCAAGGTATTGCTTTTTACAGTAAGTCAGAAGTTCAGCTATCAATGTGTCCAGCACCTTTAATTTCATCAGAAATAAAACGGGTTATATGTAAAAAGTGGTGTTGTTTTTGATGTAATGTTGATGTATGTGTCTCACTGGTCAGGATGGTTTTCCTTTTACACTGTTCCTCCACGTCTCCATGTTTTTTTCCAGAAAGAGTGAAGGGCGTCTCAAACACAAAGCGGTCGATGTTGTGATGCCGCTCGAAGTCGGTTTTCTTCTCCAGCTGTTCCTTCTCACTAAAATAAGGCACAACGTAGGTGACCTGGATGTAGGCAAATCTGGGGTCCAAGTCTTTCGGATTCACCTGTAAAAAAAATCCACGTAACTTTAAAGTATACAGTCGCTATTAGAAAAGTAAACTCACTAGGGCCGCACAATATATCGTTTCAGCATCGATATCGTAATGTGCAAATCAGCAATAGTCACATCGCAGGATCTCAAGAGATCTCAAGTTAATTTAAACCATCTGGACAATTAGATTAGACTCTAATGATTGAGTTTATATGTTTATAAATAGAAGAAAAATATATAAATTATGTAACTTAAAAAATAATAAGAATTATATATTTATAACACTGTTATTTTATATTTGATTATAAAATATCTATATCTCAATACTGTTAGACTCATAAACTTGTTAAACAATACTTGTTTATTTCATCTTTATCTTTGTTCTGGGCAGCACGGTGGCTCAGTGGTTAGCACTGTGGCCTCACAAGGAATCTTTGTTCTATTGTTTTCATCTTTCCTTTTAATGAAATTATTTTGTATATTTCATGCAGATGCAATTTCATTTGAAATCATCCCAATCAATGTAAAATTATGAGTTTTTTCAAAATAGTCATCGTGTGAAATTACATTCATGTCACAATATATATCGCAGAAAAAATAAATAACGCAATGTCAATTTTTTACTGACAAACTTACTATGATGTTACTGGGCGGAATGAATTTAAGAGTTAGTTCACCCAAAAATAAAATTAATTACTATCTCACATGTCATTCCAATCCTTCCAATCCCAGAATGTTTTGACAGTGAACTTTTCTGGACTTTAAACGTCTCGGGGGGCCATTGCTGTCTATAGAGGATGAGGGAGCTCTCAGATCTCATCTAAAATATCCTAATTTCACGATTCAAATGAGTCATTAAAAACAGGGCTGAAATTTTTGAGTGAACCAATCCTTTAATGCCAGAGAGAAGATAAAATAATCAATAGAGATTTAAGGTGCCGTATGAAGGATTAACTCCTAGTGGCTGAACTATGTATTGCAGTCCAAATTCAAAATATTCTAGGTTTTTTTATCCGCCCCCTTTTCTGATGAGTAAATGCACATGTGGGTTGCCAGATTGATGACACAAAGGAACGAGAATGCCTGACGATTTAGCCTCACACTGTAAGCTGCTCAGCTAATGTTTTGATTTGTAATATTAGTATTATTTGCTAATTAAAAACACCTCATATGGATTTTTATAACTCTGAATCTGCGTCTTATTTCAGAGGCTGCTGCTGTCCTTTAGATATAGCATTTTTGGCCAAATCCGCATATTTTGAGGCAGCCTTCATTTTTCAAATCAGAAGCAACATGCTAGCATTTTGTGGTAAACATGAACCCTAATCTGACGTGGAAGACATAGTGAACAAATATTTGGTGCACAAAACGGTTCTTGGAGCTTCGCATGATTCCAGTTGATCTACTGAAGTCACCCAGAATGTTTTGACAGTGAACTTTTCTGGACTTTGAATGTCTCTGGACTGTTGCCGTCTATGGAGGACGAGGGAGCTCTCAGATCTCATCTAAAATATCCTAATTAAAAAACACCTCATGTGGATTTTTATAACTCCAGTCCTCCAGATTTTCCAGCACCGCATTTTTGGCCACATCCACATATTTTGAGGCAGCCTTCATGACCGAAATGAAATACATCATGTTTTCCACCAAGGCAACCCCTGGTGCTGAAATATAATTATGTAAACTGGCAGTGGGCTGGTTATAGAGGCCAAAACAAAGACTTATATGAGCTTACATCCTTCAAACTGACTTCAGCATTGTTTTTCAGATAAATAAATATGCATGATTCTTAAATATCTGCAAACATATTATAGTATGTTTATGCTTTAGAAGAGTCAAAAATGTACATACAGCAACTGACGATACACACCTTGTTGGAGTCTTGGATCATTTTGACGTTATCAGCTCCAAACTTGTCCGAATAGAGTTTGAGGAGTCTCTGAGAAATTTCGGACAGTCCTGTGAGTTTCGGCTCTTTGTAGATAAACTCCTTACTCTCCTCTTCCTCAAAAAACCCCTGTCGAACATCACACAAGATTATGACTGTAATATTTAATCTGAGAGTGGTGTTAAAGTTATTAACACAACAGCAAAGGCAACACGCTGTTAGATAGACAGCAGCGTTTGACAAAGTGCAATGAGTTCAACTTTCAATGAAGGTTAACATTAAGATGCCTGTCTGAAACCCCTTCAGTTACCTGAAAACATTCACCATCACTCACAATCAACAGCTGAAGACAAAACTATTCACCCTCCTGTGATTTTTTTTTTCTTTAAATATTTCCCAAATGATGTTGAACAGATTCAGGAAATTTTCACAGTATTTCCTCTAATATTTTTTCTTCTGGAGATAGTCTTATTTGTTTTATTTTGGCTAGAATAAAAGTTTTTAATTGTTTCAAAACCATTTTAAGGTCAATATTATTAGTCCCCTTCAGCAATATTAATATTAGTTTTGGATTGTCTCCAGAACAAACCACTGTTATACAATGACTTGCCTAATTCCCCTAACTTTACCCTGATTAACCTAGTTAAGCCTTTAAATGTCACTTTAAGCTGAATACTAGTCTCTTGAAGAATATCTAGTCTAATATTATGTGCTGTCATCATGGCAAAGAGAAAAGAAATCAGTGATTAGAAATGAGTTATTAAACTATTATGATTAGAAATGTGTTGAAGAAATCTGCTCTCTGTTAAACAGAAATAGGGGACAAAATATACAGGAGGTCTAATAATTCTGACTTTAACTGTTTATGCTCAGAATCAGGATTTGCAGAGGAGAATGATCATGTCCAGGGAAAGTGTCATATGATTATACTGAGCCATGTGTGAAATGTCACACATATTATTAGCATGTTGGAACGGATTAAGAGTTTAGCATTGTTAAAACATCTTCAATGAACCAAAGAAGAGGAAACTTACCACTGCCTGATATATATATGTGTATACACACCACACAGGAGAGAATGGAAGAGTGTTTAAACACACTGATTTCTGAGATATGCCCAGGGCAGTAAACATTCATTCAATTTCCTTCAGCTTAGTCCCTAATTTATCAAGGATCGCCACGGTGAAATGAACCGTCAACTATTCCAGCATATGTTTTACACAGCAGATGCTCTTCTAGCCACAATCCAGTACTGGGAAACACCCATACACTCTCCCATTCACACACTACGGCCAGTTTTATTCAATTCCCCTATAGTACATGTGTTTGGACTGTGGGGGAAACTGGAGCACCCAGAGGAAACCCACACCAACACAGGGAGAACATGCAAACTCTACACAGAAATGCCAACTGGCCCAGTCGGGATTCGAACCAGCGACCTTCTTGCTGTGAGGCGACAGTGCTAACCACTGAGCCACCGTGTGGCCCCAATAAATATTTACTTACTATTAAATATCTTGAGACTTGACTGATACTGTATACACTGCGAAAAATGCTTTTCCTACTTTAGATTTTTGTCTTGTTTCAAGTCCAAATATCTCAAAACTCTTAAATCAAGAAGCATTTTCTAGACAAGCAAAGCATATTGTCTTGTTTTCAGAAATAATGAGTCAATATTAAGTGAGTTTTTTCTTAAAACAAGCTCAATAATCTGCCAATTGTGTAAATTAAATAATCTTATGCCAAAGGAAAGGCAATATTATTTTGCTTACCCCATGGGCAGATTTTTTAGCTTGTTTTAAGAAAAACTTTAACTCACTTAATATTGGCACATTATTTCTGAAAACAAGCCAATATGCTTTGCTTGTCTAGAAAATGCTTCTTGAATAAGAATTTTTTGATATTTGAACTAGAAACAAGACAAAAACTCTAAATAATGAAAGCATTTTTTTGCAGTGTAGTACGTTTAATGCAGGTGATGCAGTGGCCCAATGGTAGTGCTGTCGCTGGTTCGATCCTCGGCTGGGTCAGTTGGCATTTCTGTGTTGAGTTTGCATAGAAATTTTGGCTAAAAGTGAATGAGTGTGTATGGATGTTTCCCAGAGATGGGTTGCAGCTAGAAGAGTATCCGCTGTGTAAAACATGTGCTGGATAAGTTGGCGGTTCATTCCGCTGTGGCAACCCTGGATTAATAAAGTGACTAAGCGGAAAAGAAAATGAATGAATGAATGTTTAATACACTTTGACACACTTAAAAAAAAGGAGAAAATAAACCATTGCTGTAATCTCACAAGGAAATGTTGTGGCCAATCAAAAGAGTCTGTGTTTGTTCTGATTGGCCTTTTTTCCACCATGATTTTATATTCATGTGATTTACAAGAGAACAAGGAAACAATGGCGTTTGATGTTCACGGTATGTTATTTTCAAGTACTGAAGTCTTATTATTTAGCTATGTCCTGGTACAGTTGAAGTCACAGTTAATCACCCTCCTGTGAATTTGTTTGTCTTTATCAAATATTTCCCAAATGATGTTTAACAGATTCAGGAATTTCTCACAGTATTTCCTATAATATTTTTTTCTTCTGGAGAAAGTCTTATTTTTTTATTTTAGCTAGAATAAAAGCAGTTTTTAATTGTTTTAAAGCCATTTTAAGGTCAATATTATTAACCCCCTTAATCAATATTAGTTTTGGATTGTCTCCAGAACAAACCACTGTTATACAATGACTTGCCTAATTACCATAACTTTACCCTAATTAACCCAGTTAAGCCTGTAAATGTCACTATAAGCTGAATACTAGTGTCTTGAAGAATATCTAGTCAAATATTATGTGCTGTCATCATGGCAAATATAAAAGAAATCAGTTATTAGAAATGAGTTATTAAAACTATTATGATTAAAACTTAGAGGCTAATAATTCAGGAGGGTTAATAATTATGACTTCCACTGTATATCCAGATTTTCATTTTATGTCATGTTTAAAGTTGGATTGAAGGAAGGATGCCAGACCACAAAATCTCATGTCAGCTGGCTGGATTGCAGTCTTTTGGAGTGAGTTCCTCCACCTCATGTTACTGTACATGATGTTCCTGATCTAACAATGTTTTGGGAAAGTGCATGCAGATCTGTTTATCTCCACTAAGGCCATTCCCAATGTATTTAGGTTTGGGCAGGGCCGGCCCTGTACATTTGGGGGCCCCAAGCAGAATGATTTTGGGGCCCTACCTTGCTCTACCTTGAGTATTACCATTGCAAACCGGCCCACAATCACTTTATTGCTAATTAAATACAATCAATGTAACAGGAAAGTAAAGCCTGATTTCTTCTATTTAATAACTCTCTGAATGACTTGAACATTTTAAAACAGGACTGTTTCTGTCAACTAGCAGCTTCAAAGATAAAGAATTAAACTATGTTTAATAAAGGGACCAGTGACTCCTACTCCATGGTCCTTCTGGAGTGTTTGAATCATATTTTATTAAAGGGCACCTATGGTAAAAAATCTACTTTTCAAGCTGTTTGGACAGACATATGTGCATGTATGGTGTATAGACCGTCATATTGGGGTGATATAAGCACACCCAGTGCTTTTTTTTCAATTTAACAACATAAAAAACGGTGGACCAATTAAAGCGGTTTTCAAATCGACCGCAACTTTACGTAGGAGAGCGGTCCCCCCGCCCACCGATATTTATTGACAGGAGCGTCATCATATCCTCAGTTTGTTGATTCACGTCCGCCATTTTCAGCGTGAGTCGAAGCCATATCACTAAAGGAACACCCTAGCTCTATTTTTAGATGCAAGGCTCATTGGGCTCAACACAAGAGCAATATTCTCCACATTATCGCTCTAATCGGAATTATTGGTTGTATCTTTAGGTAGGTTTGCAAACATGTGTACTTCTCATTGAGTCTACCTTATACTTCAGCCGTTTGCATTTCTCACGATCCCAGAAGCTCCCTGTGATCTTAACTAGCATGCGTTTTAGAATTATAAACATAGGTTTCTATCAGGGTACACTCAAGTCGACGACTGGGCGCCGCGGACCGCTGCAGAAACCTATGTTTAGAATTCAAAAATGCGTGGCGCGACGATTCGGGACAGTTCATGTTTCTGGTGCGCCACAGAGAGTGTCTGGTGTGCCGTGTCGCGGCTTCGAGCGGCGCATCCGGTGCCTCAGTCAAAGTTAATTCAGTGTGTGTGGTTATTAGTTTCTGTGTACAAGCTCGGCACTTGAAACTAGCACACAGCTGGCTGTAAAACTGTACAAAGACACAAATGATTTTGTACTCTCTACATGTACATGTACGACTGAATGGTGATTCTCTCTCTCCTTCTCCTCTGAGTCTGCCTGTCAGACTCTGTTGCAAATGCAGAGCGTGTGAGCTCATGGCCCCGCCCCCTTGTTACGTTGGCGGGAAGCCGAAATTAATTTACATGTGAAGCAACACACCCCTAAATCAGCGAACTGTGGACACGCCCCCAACATGACACTTTTTAACACATTATAATAAAAAATCTGAATTGTGTTTTAAACTGAACCTAAACTGGCACACTCAGAAGAGCCATAATATTAATATTAAATCATAAAAAAGAGGTCAACTATGTGCCCTTTAATTTGGCAAACAGATTGAAGATTCTATGAAAAATTCTAGATTTTTTAAATTTTTTTTAATGAATTCCAAAAGTAAAATCTCTGCTATGAAAGACAGTAATTAGAAACAAAGACAATAATTAGCCAAAAGTGAAAATGCACTACTTAGTAATAAAATTTACATTCTGAACTCATTAAAAACTCAAGAAAACAACAAAACAATTAACATTAATGCAAAGATTGATTCATAAATAATACAACCAATAAGCAAATAATATAAAGTAAATATGAAAAATATTCAAATAAAAAACAGAGAAAAAGGGAAGCAACAAATACTGGGTTAATGTTAATACCCAAACATAAACTTTATTATTCCCTTCAGTCTCCTTCCCTGTTGCTTACATTTGAGACACAAGGGTCCAGTGCTTATATTACTATGATTAATTCAATTAGGACATAACTGTTCTAAACACGTCTCAGGAAAAATATTACCAGTGTGCAAAATATGTCAGTGAAAGACTCTTTAATATTGCACCAGTAAAATGCGTTTTACACTAGAAACTGGTCTGTAAAATTAGGACAAAATCAAATATTTCATATAAGCAGACGAGGTTTATTAATCTGTATTTGCCTATTTTCGATAAATGTGCTATTAGATTATGTCTTTACCATCATCATTAGCACTTAAAAGCGATGCTAAAATGATTTTGTGCTTGTCAGTTTTTCTACGTCTGAAGAACGTTAGTTTCGTTTCATTTTTGCGTTCCAATTTCTAAAATAAATCAGGTATATAATGGCAGGCAATGAAGCAAAGGCCATGGCTGTGTCCATGCACGGGCTCGCGTTATAGTGTTGACCGGTCAGTCATGCAGGTTACCTTGGAAGAACAAACTCAAACCGCGAGAACACAGAACGCATATGAGAAATGAGATGCTTCGAGCTTCCTGTTGATCACATGACCTTCACACAAAAACAATTTCAACTTTAATAAAGTTATGTTTTATTTCTTTTCAGTGAAAGTTTATAATTATTTAAGCACTAAAGCACTGTCAATGAAGATCATTTGTGAAATGCAAATAAAAATGATTTCAGCAAGGAAGTGGCTCGCACCACTAGCGGGTTGTGGGGGGCCCCTACTGGCGGCGGGGCCCTAAGCAGCTGCTTTGTTCGCTTATAGGGAGAGCTGGCTATGGGTTTGGGCACAGTATTATTAATATTTTTTAACAAGGCATGATGAGTTTTTTGCATAATGTATCTCACCTGTCCGTAGAAAGCCACTCGGTAGTACCGCCCAAATAGACGTTTCTCAGAATTCACGACTTCGTTCACCTTTAGGTATGAGCGGTGAATGTCATAGTACAGCTCTGATAGGCGCTGAAGGACACATTTAACACATAATGAAGATATATAATATAATATATATAATGTGTATTATACTCAGTGACATTTTTTTTAATAAACCTCTATTCCAATTTTGGTTCTTGCAACACATTTAAAAAAAAAAGTTGTAACAGTGACGCATTTACCACTGTGTAATGTTGCCGTTCCTTTTCACAACACTTAGAAGACGTTTAGGGATTGAAGACACCGAGTGATGAAGTGTTTAAGGTGTTATTTTGTCCCATTCCTCCTGCAAACAAGTCTTAAGGTGGGCAACAATACGGGGTCTTCGTTGTTGCATTTTGCACGTCAAAATGCACCACACATTCTCTATTGGAGACAGATCGGGACTGCAGGCAGGCCAGTCCAGTACCTGCATCCCCTTCCAGGACTGTGACCCCTGTATCCCCATCCCCTACCTGAAATACTGATAAACATCTGACCACAGTACACGTTTCCACTGTGTGATGGTCAATCCCAGATGCCAATTTACCAATTTACCTGATTACTAGCCATGAACTGCTCCTGTCACAACTTTTTTTTAAATGTGTTGCAAGAATTGAAAGAAAAACCCCAAAACAAATCATTTGTCTGCAAT
Source organism: Danio aesculapii (assembly GCF_903798145.1). Classification (NCBI taxonomy): domain Eukaryota; kingdom Metazoa; phylum Chordata; class Actinopteri; order Cypriniformes; family Danionidae; genus Danio; species Danio aesculapii. The sequence goes on from NC_079449.1 coordinate 44,139,939, forward strand.
AAAATACAAGTCACGGTAATTTAGAAATCACCACTTTCTTTTTATATGTGTTTTCCATACTGTCCCAGCTTTTTCTGATTTGGGGTTGTTCATGGATTAAATTGAATATCATGGAAAAGACAAAAGAAATTAGCTATTTAAATGATGCTAAAAATGTGCTGAAAAGATCTTCTCTCCACCAAAATCAGAATATATATATATATATATATATATATATATATATATATATATATATATATATATATATATATATATATATATACATAAAATAATTAAAATATCACAGGGCTGCTAATACGTTTGCTTCCGACTGCATATTATAGTCCACCAATCAACATTTGTAGTACCTTGAAATCTCTTCTCTTCTCAAAGACGGCTATAACAGGTTTGTTGATCTCAGCAATCAGCTCATATCTCTCAGACTTCCAGAGATAATCCACACACATCTCCAACTGCTCCACCAGTGTGTCCTACAGAGCAGACATTTATCATTTATTGTCAGTGAAACACATTTAAAGCTCATAATCCTCTGAAATGTGTGCAGAAATGGCGTACCTCGGTGTATGGAGTGTCCTGCGTGCCAGCATCTTCTTTCATTGCTCCCTCTTCTTTAACATTAGGCGAGATATTTGTGAATGCCGCCCAACCCATACTGAAAGATGCTGCAGTTTAATACACAAAAGCATATGTTAATTATCCATGCATATAGTATCTACCCAGAAATCAGTTAATCTCAAATCAGTTTTACTCTCAATACTGTACTGTGCATCTTTAAATAATAAATATTTATTTATTTTGTAAATAGGCTCATTTTACAAGTCTCCTAAAGTTAAACAGTTGAGATTTACCATGTTTGAATTCATTCAGCTGATCTTTGGGTCTGGCAGGAGGATTTTTAGCTTAGCTTAGCATAGATCACTGAATCGGATTAGACCGTTAGCATCTCGCTCAAAAATGACAAAATAGTTATGAATTTTATTTTTCTATTTAAAGCTTGAATCTTCTTTAGTTACATTGTAAACCAAGACCAACAGAAAATGCTATGTTGCTATTTTCTAGGCTGATATGGCTAGCATACTCTCATTCTGCAGTAATAATCAAGAAAGTAGCAATTTCGGCCAAGAAAATAACAACTTTTTATTTTCTGGTGGTCTTAGTACACAAATAACTATGAAGAGTTCAGTTTTAAATAGGAAAATTATTAAAACTCTGATCATTTTCGAGCGATATGCTAACGGTCTAATCTGATTCAATGATCTATGCTAAGCTAAGCTAAAAGTGCTCCAATTAGCACCAGAGATTGGCTGAATGGGTGAAAAATGGTAAAACTCAATTGTTTACCTCTAGGAGAGCTGTAAAATGAATCTATTTATTTTAACTTCACTCTAAAAACGTTGAGCTGTTTTAACCCAACATTGGGTCAAATATTGACAAATCCACAAATGTTTGCAGTTAATCTTAAATGACAATTTTGAAACCAACATCTGGGTTTGTTTGTCCACATTTAACCCAACATTAGATTACAACGACCCAACATTTTTGAGTGATCCAGTAATCCATCAACACATTCATTCCTCAGTTCATCTACTTCACTGTCTACATGTTGTCACACAAGCTTAAATTCTTCCTTTAACAGTGCATCTTTAAATATGTACTTTTATTTATTTATTTTGTAAATAGGCTCATTTTACAAGCCTCCTAAAGTTAAACAGTTGAGTTTTACCATGTTTGAATCCATTCAGCTGATCTTTGGGTCTGATGGGAGCACTTTTAGCTTAGCTTAGCATAGATCATTGAATCGGATTAGACCATTAGCATCTCGCTCAAAAATGGAAACAATGAGTGCTTGTGTAGGACATACAGTACATTGACATTCAGGTCTGGGTCGGTTGGATTGCATTTTAGACCTTTGAAATGCAGATTTAAGACTAATTAAGGCCTTATTTTTATGCAGTTTAACACTTTTTAAGACTTTTTAAGGATCCCCAGACACCCTAAATAATAAATCATTGTTAGACATTCAGACACACTCAGAGCCCAATATGGTAAAGACTACAGATCAGGGCAGGCGGAGGTACACTCACTTTCTCCATCTTGGGGAGTTAGTAAAGGGCTACAGTTAATTACACAGGCTCCTTCTTTGCTCACACTTGACATCCGACCCTTTTCAGACTTCCAGTAACCTGTGGTTGCAGAGTGGCATCAGGTTTAACACAGGATCATTTCCAAAACTAGGGATGGACAGTTTGACACTACATGCCATGCAAGTACAGATTTGACAAAATTGTTAGGTAAGAATTATATGAATAATCGGTAACACTTTAGCTTATATAAAAATTCACACCATTTACTAATGGCTTATTACCTGTCTATTATTGAGATAGAAGCTGTTTATTAGCACTTATAAAGTATGATCTTATTCTGCATCCTTTGTCCTACCCAATACCCAAACCTAAACCCAACTAATACCTTACTATTAATATGGAGGTAATTAGTAGTCTATTGAGGCAAAAATCTTAGTTAATTGTTGGCTAGTAGCGTTAATTGTACATTAAAATAAAGTGTGACGGAAGTATCATCTGCTAAACTAAAAGACATCTAACAGACATCTTGGTTTAAAAACAAAGCAAGGATCTTTTAGTTTATTAAAAATGAAGACTAAAGCTATTGGACAAAAACATTTTCGTTAAATGACATAAAATCTATCGTTCACAATAAATGAAAGAACTAAAATTAACTTAAATAACTTAAATAAAACTAAAAAAATAACTTAAGTAAAATGATAATCGTTTAATTTGATTAATAAGCACTGATTTTCTGGCATAAAAACATGCCTAGAGATGGCGCACAACTACAGATGATGATTATTATATACAAAAACATCTTAAACAATAAAATACATGTACTATCTTTTCTTCATTTGCAAAATAATGTAAACTAGGCATGTTTAACTACACATGTGATCTTTAATATGAAGAAGATTGTCTGAATTATTCATATTTTGTACTTTAATTGGTTTAAGTTGTATTTGTATGGCTTTAGGTTTAGTTTTTACACAAATTATTACTTAATTTTCACTACAAGAGTTAATGTGAGCTAAGCAAACATCAACGTTTGATCTGGTCGACACTGGATGTGAATTACTTGTAGAATTACTCAAATTAAAACTAAAAATAATATATCTAAACTAAAGTGGCTCACAAAATAAAAAAACTAATCTAAAAAAACATTAATGAAACCAACTGAAATGAACAGAAAATTAAAAATATAACATCGAAATAAAACTAAATTAAAAAATGCAAAACTATAATACGCTTGAAATGAGGCTGAATTTGATCTCAAAAAATTGAATAGACGATTAGCAGTAGTTCATAAAGAGATTAGTCATCAAATAGACAGGAAAGAATTACTACACGCCTATTTTTAGACTATTATTGTTGAACATGTCGATTACACGGCTATTATTGTTGAACATGTATTATATTTTTCAGCCCAAATTTAGCTGTGTATTAGATCTATTAAATGTCAATTAGATGTCTATCAGATCTATTAGAGTTTGTTAGATATCTATCAGATCTATTAGAGTCTATTAGATATCTATCAGCACTATTAGACGTCTAATAGATCTATTAGACATCTATTGCTACTATTATACTATTAATATTAGACATCTATAAGTAAACTTGACCTTGATCTATTAGATGTATTTGATGTCTATTAGATCTATTTGATGTCTATTAGATGTCTATTAGTCATCTATTAGATCTACTAGTCATCTATTAGATGTCTATCAGATCTATTACACATCTATCAGACGTCTATTATATCTATTAGAGTCTATTTGATATCTATTAGATCTTTTAGACATCTATTAGATCTATGTGACATCTTTTAGATGTCTATTAGATCTATTTGACATCTATTAGATGTCTATTAGTCATCTATTAGCTGATTATTAGAACTATTAGTCATCTATTAGACGTCTATTCGATCTATTAGGTGTCTATTAGATCTACTAAAGTCGTTTAGATATCTATTGGATCTTTTAGATGTCTATTAGATCTATTAGACATATTAGATCTATTTGACGTCTATTAGATGTCTATTAGTCATCTATTAGACGATTATTAGAACTATTAGACATCTATCAGGTGATCTATTAGAGTCTATTAGATATCTAATAGATCTTTTTTATGTCTATTAGATCTATTAGACATATATTAGATCTATTTGATGTCTACTAGATCTATTTGATGCCTATTACGTGTATTAGACATCTATTTGTTGTCTATTAGATCTATTAGAGTCTATTAGATATCTATTAGCTCTATAAGACATCTATTAGATCTATTAGACATCTATTATTATAATATTAATATTAGACATCTATAAGTAAACTTGACCTTAATCTATTAGATGTATTTGATATCTATTAGATCTATTTGATGTCTATTAGATGTCTATTAGTCATCTATTAGATCTATTAGTCATCTATTAGATGTCTATCAGATCTATTAGACATCTATCGGATATCTATTAGATCTATTAGAATCTATTAGATATCTATTTGATCTTTTAGACATCTATTAGTTCTATTTGACATCTATTAGATGTCTATTAGTCATCTATTAGCTGATTATTAGAACTATTAGTCATCTATTAGATGTCTATTCGATCTATTAGGTGTCTATTAGATCTACTAAAGTCATTTAGATATCTATTGGATCTTTTAGATGTCTATTAGATCTATTAGACATATTAGATCTATTTGACGTCTATTAGATGTCTATTAGTCATCTATTAGACGATTATTAGAACTATTAGACATCTATCAGGTGATCTATTAGAGTCTATTAGATATCTAATAGATCTTTTTTATGTCTATTAGATCTATTAGACATATATTAGATCTATTTGATGTCTACTAGATCTATTTGATGCCTATTACGTGTATTAGACATCTATTTTTTTGTCTATTAGATCTATTAGAGTCTATTAGATATCTATTAGCTCTATAAGACGTCTATTAGATCTATTAGACATCTATTATTATAATATTAATATTAGACATCTAAAAGTAAACTTGACCTTAATCTATTAGATGTATTTGATATCTATTAGATCTATTTGATGTCTATTAGATGTCTATTAGTAATCTATTAGATCTATTAGTCATCTATTAGATGTCTAGCAGATCTATTAGACATCTATCGGATATCTATTAGATCTATTAGAATCTATTAGATATCTATTTGATCTTTTAGACATCTATTTGATCTATTTGACATCTATTAGATGTCTATTAGTCATCTATTAGCTGATGATTAGAACTATCAGTCATCTATTAGAACTCTATTAGATCTATTAGGTGTCTATTAGATCTACTGAAGTCATTTAGATATCTATCGGATCTTTTAGATGTCTATTAGATCTATTAGACATATTAGATCTATTTGACGTCTATTAGATGTCTATTAGTCATCAATTAGACGATTATTAGAACTATTAGAAATCTATCAGGTGTCTATTAGATCTATTAGATATCTAATAGATCTTTTTGATATCTATTAGTTCTATTAGACATATATTAGATCTATTTGATGTCTACTAGATCTATTTGATGTTTATTACGTCTATTAGACATCTATCTAATACGCTTATTTCACGCGGCCGCCATTTTAAAGAACCAAAGCGAGGCTGTGGTGGGAAGAAACGCGGAAGTATAGGACCAGCACTGTAAACATTGCAGTGACATGCTGTGGACTACAAACCTCCAGCTGTTGCCGAGATTTCAAAATACAGATATGGTGTAAACATCACTTTAATATCAGTCAGTACGTTTAATTTAAACAATTAAAAGCAATTTAGCATCAAACAACATCACAAGCTCTGTAAGAGTAATATGCTCAAGTGTCCTCCTAGGCTTCAGTTCATGGCAGCAGGTAAACAGAGGGGACGCTTCCCTGCTTCAGCCTATGTAATTTGGTCAGCGATAAACACTGCAGTCCTCTGTAGCACACCCTCGTGTTGTCCCGGTACTGAAGTTTTAAAACAGTCTAATTCCCGCTAAGTTAAAATTGACGCGCGGATGACTCGACTGATCTTCACGGCTGCTTCGCGATCCAGTCTCCATGTATCTTGTGTTTGCACTCAGTTTACCGCTCTTCACCCAGTGCAAACACAGATACACGGAGACTGGAGCGCAAGCGCGAAACAGCCATAAGGATCAGTAGAGTCATCAAGCAGATCGCTCGGCTGTGTTTGTGCTCAGTAAACAGCGGAGGGTGAACTGATGACCTTCTCGGCCAATCACAAGCATATCTGTTGAGCACGTAAACACAATGGCCAATCAGCGCTGTTTTAAGAAAGCCATCAACAGTGCTTTAAATGTTAGCAGGAAATCGACAAATTTTCTTTTAATTCAGTAACGTGACAAGTCTAATATAGTGAAAGAATCAGTTCATTAACTTGAGTTTGATAAATGGCATCTAAAACGTGTGTTTGGGAAAGAAAACGTTAGCTAACTAGTGCCATTTCCCTTAACTTAGCTGAAAATGAGCTCTGATATCCCTTTATATTTTCACCATTCATTCAGAACGGACCTTCGGGTCACTCAGAAGGCGGTGAAATGATAAATTTGTGTCTCTTTCTATTCGCTGATAAGATATACAGCCAAGTACACAACGTTCTAATGTAACTCCCAACGATACTTCCGGGTTTCTTCCCACCGCAGCCTCGATTTCGCTTTTAAAAATGGCAGCCGCGTGAAATCAGTCTATAGACGTAATAGTCATTACGCATTACATAGGCATCTATTTGACCTCTATTAGATCCATTTGATGTCTATTAGATGTCTTTTAAACACACAATTGCTTGGTAAGATTAGTCATATTGTAATACTGTCCACCCCTATTTCAAACGTAGAACGAAGGCAGGTGCTCCAGCGATGCGTCTAAAGCAAACTCATGCTCATGACAACATGCACATGCAGGAGCCAGACAATCAGCAAAACCAGATCAAAGACATCACAAACAATGACAAGGCCACAAACACTCACACTGAGAATCAATCAATAAATAGATCGTTTAACAAAATTAATCAAATAAAGGCGGGAAAAGCATGGAGCCGTTTTCATAAAACAGCACAGCGAAAGCAACAACTGAGCAGTCATGAGCATTTAAAAAAAGATTAACAGACCCTTTTCACAAGACGCAATTAATGGTCATCATCATAATTTTTTAAAAGTTTTTAATATCTTGATTTTTTTTAACGTATGCACATTTATAAAAGCTATACTTTGTATTATATCATCTGTGTATCAAATTATAAATAATAAGTGAAGTTTCATAAACTAATTTCGAGAGGACCACGTGATATGATTGAGCACGTCTGGCCGCTCATCTGTAATCAGTAATAATCCAATCAGAGTGATCCTAGTTTACTATAAATGGATCATTTTCTCCCTACTGTTTCTATCTTCGTTTGGAAGAATCCCCCCTTCCACCCCATCTCCTCCTTTTCCTCCCTTTTCTAAAGGGGGAGCTCTCAAGACCTGATCTCGGATCTCCTGATATGCTTATCGACCGGGCAGGAGCCCTGGGCTCAAATATCTCCGAGCTCAGGGTTCTCTCCCGGGACAGCATGCCAAACCTGCTTTATACGCCAATCATATCTAAGTTGGAACTCTTGAAATACTGCTTGTGTTTGTAATGCAGTGTCTATGGGTGCCAGACAGTAAATGTGACATTATTCTCACACTAGTCTCACACTATTTATTTACTTTTCTGAAAGTCTTGATAACATTACCATTTTATTATTTGATAAAATAGGAATACAAAAGATATATTTCTTGTACTCTCCCATTCACTTAACTTTAACTTTATTAAACTATGATGACCTCTGTTGATGAGAAACTCATAAATGTGAAAAGGGTCCATAGGAATGCTTTGTCCGCAAAAACAAATGCCACAAGGAGGCGCTCACCTCTTCTCCTCAGAGACTCTGCTATGAGGGCTGAGATGTGGATGTAGCACATGGCTGCCTGAAGTCAACAATAAACAGAAGAAGTTATTATTTTGTAGCAGAAACATTCAAAGAAATTCAAACCTGAAGTAGAAACTCTGCATGAATGAATAGTATGGAGCCGGATCAGCCTCAAAATATAATACATTAGCAAAAATAAAACTCGTGCACAGCACATTTCACATTTACAAAATACAATTCATAAAGGCACAAATCAATTCGTAAATTCAAAACACAATGTATGAATTCACAAGTAAAAAAAATTATAAGTATTTATTGGATTTGTGCATTTATGAATTGTATTTTGCATTTACAAATCGTGTTTTCAATTTATGACTTCAATTTTGTAAATGTGAATTCTGTATGAATTGTATTTTGTATATCATTGCTTCCCACACATAGACTTTACACTGAAAAAAGTGTTGCATGCAAAACTGTTGCAAACAATTTATTTGTGTTGAATTTAAACAAACAAATTAAATTGAGCAATGTTCAACTTAATTTGTTTGATTAAATTCAACCCAAATAAATTGTTTACAACCACTTAACATAAAAAAATCCAAGGCATCATCTTTGAATATTTTTTTTCAGTGTACTTGGGCGGGCCACGCAGGTGTACTAACGGCCACCTAAGTACATTTAGAGACCTTTTTTTATTCTATCATTATTATTCTTTTACAGTTTTTTTGTATACGCCCAATATAACGAAACACCCACGATCGATTAATTAGTGGAAAATCTTCTCTGGTTTACCCGTTTCATTCAGTGTGGGCGATACCAGTCAACACTCTCACAGACAACACACATGCTCTGCAGAGCCCCAGAGATGTGCCTTTTTAAGAACTTAAAAGTTTGTCTGGCAGGGGTTTCTAAATCTCCAACAATGTCCGGGATTCAACTTTTACTTTCTCTTTCTAAAGCTTGTATGCGTTTTTGCATGACCTTTTTTACTTAAGCCTACTCTCGCTTGGATTCGCAGCTGACTGCGTATGCACAGTTGCGAGATCGAGAGAAACATGAAATAAATTCATTCTTGAATCTAAACGACTATATACTCGAAGAGGATGAAATGATCTTAACTGGCAGCAAAATATATGTACACCATTAGTACTGGTTAATCAGCGCATTTGCCTTGTTTAAGTAATCTACACATCAAGAGAGATTGTCTGTTTTTACTCCTTTTTCTGTCATTTATTTATCATTTATCATTATTTTATTAATCTGATGATGTCAATATATTACATAGGCTACTTTATATACATATCTAAAACGCTTTGGCATTCAAGTTTGCTTTGAACTTGAGAGAGAGAGAGAGAGACGGAGAGAGAGAGAGAGAAGCAGATTTGACATGTCAGTGGGTGCACACGGCTCCTAAATAGTATGAAAGAGAAACAGTGGATTTCTTTTTTACTTTAACCCACTGAAAAGAAAGTGTACACAGTGTCATAATAAATACAATTATTGTTGAAAATTAAATGATGTTTTGTTCGTCGCATACAGTTCATTATTTATGTGATGTGGGTAAATGGTGTGTTTCAATCCAGCTATCACAGCAAGTATAGAAATGTATTATTTGTGAGACTGATCTGGCTCCATAAATGGTGGCTTGTGTTTTTCCACAGTTGAATAATTTTCTCGTTTTGTTGTGGAATACAAGAGACATTCGGCAGCATCTCATCACTTTTTTGACACCTCTATTAACCCCTTTAAATTGAGTGCATTTTCAAAGCTTTGAAACAACTGAACCAGTCACTTTGCAAAATGGTTCACTCTTTTGAAGCATTAAAAACGCACGTATTAAAGCATTAAATCCTTCTCAAACAAACGTTAAAACGAAGGTTATCCAATCGACTGCACATACAGTTGAAGTCATAATTATTTGCACCCCTGTGAATATCTTTTTCCATTATTTCCCAAATGATGTTTAACAGAATTTCTCACAGTATTTCCAGTAATATTTTTACTTCTGGAGAAAGTCTTATTTGCTTTTTTTCGGCTAGAATATTTTTAAAGACCATTTTAAGGTCAATATTATTCGCCCCCTTAAGCAAAATTAGTTTTGGATTGTCTCCAGAACAAACTACTGCTATACAATGACTTGCCTAATTACCCTAACTTTACACTAATTAACCCAGTTAAGCCTTTAAATGTCACTTTCAAGAGTTCACACTTAGCCGATGATTCATCAAAAGCTTGTTTGGCATGCTGTCCCGGGAGAGAGCCCCGAGCTCAAGGGATCCTCGAGCCCAGGGCTTCCTCCAGTTTGCAGAGCGAGAGGCGAGCCTGAGCTCGGTGGATCTCAGGACTCCCCGTCTGCAGTAGCTAAGGGAACACGTGAGGAAAAAAGGGGCTAGACAAAGGCTTGATTGTTATGCATGATGTATATATTTGGATGGTGGGAGGAAACCGGAGAACCCGGGGAAAACCCACGCGGACACAGGGAGAATATACGAACTCCTCACAGAAACACCTACGGACCTGGCAGGACCAGGGCTGGCAGTGTTCTTGCTGTGGGGCTAAAAGTGCTAACCACTGGGCCTCCGTGCTGCCCGATCTATAGTGAAGGAGGAGAACGGGGAGGAAGGGGGGTTTCTTCCAAACGAAGATAAAGTGGATTGAAAACTGTGGTTATTTATAGTAGCTTATGGCTCATATGATTGGATGATACTGATTAGCTTAATATGAGACCGGCTGTGATAAATCATAAGCACGTGATCCTCTCGAAATTAGTTTATGAATAAACCTCACTTAAGCTGAATATAGTGTCTTGAAGAATATCTAGTCTAATATTATGTGCTGTCATGATGAAAAGAGAAAAGAAACCAGTCATTAGAAATGAGTTATTAAACTAGTATGATTAGAAATGTGCTGAAAGAAATCTGCTTTTGTTAAACAGAAATTGGGGAATAAAATATACAAGGGGTGAATAATTCAACAGACTTCAACTGTAGCTTATCAAATAATATCATTAAATATGAAATGATTTTCTTGTTTTGAGTGGATGTACTTCACAATAGCAGGGAAAAAGGACAATTTTAACTTTAAAGCAGTATAACTGAAGATTAAATTGTGATTCAGGATGTCATTCGACCCAACCATTTGTGCTATACAAGATCCATTCGTTTATTTACCCAGATAATACAAATATCTATTTTATTTCTATCTATTGATTAACACACATAATAAATGATGTGATCTGACCTCAGATAGATCTCCATTTCTGACGTGGATTTTGGCCATGCTTTCCAGCCAGGTGCGTCTGAGTTCTGGTGTGCTGGCGTAGGAGTTGGCCAGACTGTACTGAAGGTCCACCAGCATTTCTGGGTCCTTTTCGTGCTCTTTCATCTGGGAGGTGGCCATCAGGACGGTACGTATCCTCTTGGTCAGGTCCTTTACGTCAGCTGGGAATGTGGTGTTCTGGAAATGAGCATTTATCTTTTCAAATCATCTCTCAAATCTAGTTGCATCCATTTTTACACAGAGTTTGAACTATATTGAACTATACAACAACGACTTACAAAGGTGTATAGCACTTATAGGATTTCTGTCTTTAAACAGCCAAATAAACAAACAATATAAATATTAAACACTGTAACTAATATTTCAAAATAGGCTAAATGAACAGAACACCTCAGAGATTTTTTTTAGCTAATAAGCGCTTGGTTACCCATCATAACTTCCTTTGACATTTGAAAATACCTTTTATATCATTTTTACATGCAAAAGCAACAGCAGCCTGAACAACTGAAAGTTGCTTAATTTTACCTGCAGTGCTTCTGTGAGAGGAACAATACATTCATTTATTTAAAGGGCACCTATGGTAAAAAATCTACTTTTCAAGCTGTTTGGACAGACATATGTGCATGTATGGTGTATAGACCGTCATATTGGGGTGATATAAACACACCCAGTGCTTTTTTTTTCAATTTAACAACATAAAAAACGGTGGTCCAATTGGAGCGTTTTTCAAACCGACCGCAACTTTACGTAGGAGAGCGGTCCCCCCGCCCACCAATATTGATTGACAGGCGCGTCATCATATCCTCAGTTTGTTGATTCACGTCCGCCATTTTCAGTGTGAGTCGAAGCGATATCACTAAAGGAACACCCTAGCTCTATTTTTAGATGCAAGGCTCATTGGGCTCAACACAAGATCAATATTCTCCACATTATCACTCTAATCGGAATTATTGGTTGTATCTTTAGGTAGGTTTGCAAACATGTGTACTTCTCATTGAGTCTACCTTATACTTCAGCCGTTTGCATTTCTCGCGATCCCAGAAGCTCCCTGTGATCTTAACTAGCATGCGTTTTAGAATACTAAACATAGGTTTCTATCAGGGTACACTCAAGTCGACGGCTGGGCGCCGTGGACCGCTGCAGAAACCTATGTTTAGAATTCAAAAATGCGTGGCGCGACGATTCGGGACACTTCATGTTTCTGCCGCGCCACAGAGAGTGTCTGGTGTGCCGTGTCGCGGCTTCGAGCGGCGCATCCAGTGCCTCAGTCAAAGTTAATTCAGTGTGCGTGGTTATTAGTTTCTGTGTACAAGCTCGGCACTTGAAACTACCACACAGTTGGCTGTAAAACTGTACAAAGACACAAATGATTTTGGACTCTCTGCTTGGTCTGTGTCCGAGTCGTACATGTACGATTGAATGCTGACCCTCTCCTCCTCCTTTCAATCTGCCTGTCTGTGTTGCAAACACAGAGCAGGTGAGCTCATGGCCCCGCCCCCTTGTTATGTTGGTGGGAAGCCGAAACTAGTCTACATGTGAAGCAACACACCCCTAAATCAGTGAACTGTGGACACGCCCCCAACATGACACTTTTTAACACATTATAATAAAAAAATCTGAATTGTGTTTTAAACTGAACCTAAACTGGCACACTCAGAAGAGCCATAATATTAATATTAAATCATAAAAAAGAGGTAAACTATGGGCCCTTTAAAATCAACAAACATTATATATTCACTTAACAACAAAAATAAAAGATGCGATATGCTTCAGAAGTTCAAGATAATGACATTAAGGACAGCATCTGCTTTTTAAAAAATTTATATAGGCCTATAAAATGTCATGGCATGTTGCTTGTCTTAACGCCCATATGAACACCGCAATGCTCCACACCTTGATGCTTATGACCATGATGCTTATGACAAGAATAGCATGTGTAGACATCTTTTTTAAAGTGAATGCATGAATGAATTATATTTTTGCACTTTTACACATAATAATCCTCCATGATCACACTACACAACTGAAACCGCATGTTTCAGACCCCCCAAACATTTTTCAGACCCCCCAAAATCGTGTTTTTAGGGGAGCCCTTGTCTTCTTTGGGGGAGCCCCGTAGTTCACGCCCTGATTTTACATCAGTTACTGAAACTTGACTGACGTTTGATTAAACAAAATTTGATCAAATAAAAGGGTCACGCTTTGCACCTGTGGGGGCGTAGCAATGGAAGATTTGATTTCATGTTGATGTACTTACAAGTGAAACAGAATATTGAGTAGGAGGCGGGGCTTTCTTTTGTACATCATTCCATTCGTTCATTCATTTTATTTTCGGCTTAGTGCCTTTATTAATCAAGGGTCACCACAGCGGAATGAACCGCCAACTTATCCAGCATATGTTTTATGCAGCGGATGCCCTTCCAGCTGCAACCCATCACTGGGAAACATACATTCACACTCATTCACACACATACACTACCGACATTTTAGTTAATCCAATTACCCTATAGCGCATGTGTTTGGACTTGTGGGGGAAACCGGAGCACCAAGAGGAAACCCACGCCAACACAGGGAGAACATGCAAACTCCACACAGACGCTAACTGACCCAGCTGAGGCTCGACCCAGCAACCTTCTTGCTGTGAGGCGATCGTGTTACCCACTGCGCCACCGTGACGCCCCTATACATCATTCCCTCATAGCAAACTAATGGTAACAGGGGCGTTTCAGTGGATTAATTGCGCAAAATAAACATTGTCAATTTTGACACAGACTTTGCAGTTGTTTCTCTCACTTTAAGTGGTGTGTCCCCATTGGCGAAGTTATTGATGATGGCCAAGGACTGCTGGAAGCGTGATCCGCCGATCCCTGCATCCGCGATCAGCTGGCTCACAGCTTTAATCACCTGAAGAAGAAGAAAGAAAACACTACAAATCAGTTTCATTGACTTTCTCTGTTGAATTCAATCCCCAAATCAGCGAGTGAGCCATTTCATATTTCACCCCTGAACCAACCCTTAAACCTACCTACAACACCTTGTCCCTAACCTTAAAGGGTCACGAAAGCCTAAAACACATTCTTTGAGAGGTTAACAGACATATACATGTGTCATGTTACTAAAAACACTATTAGGACACATATATTTCACTAACAAGTGAAAGTGTCATTGTTTACAGCACATGCGTTCTTCTGGTTTAACTAAAGGTTTTGAAGCAACGTGATGACGATGAGGTTATGACGATGATGTTATTTTTATACAGTACACAGTGATGTCATTAAGTTTTCAGCATGTCTGTGCATTATTCATGAGAAAGAGTTGGTTCGACCCAATCAGCACACTCTATTGTGAATGAGACGCAACTTCATTATTATGCATGAGATCATGGCTGTTACAGTGTTCAGAGACGCACCTTCCAAGTTGTGTTGTCAACCGATTACCATAACTTGCCTAATTAACCTATTTAAGCCTTTAAATGTTACTTTAAACCGAATGCTAGTGTCTAAAATATCTAGTCAAATATTATTTATTGTCATCATGGCAAAAATAAAATAAATCAGTGATTATAAATGAGTTATTAAAACTATTATGATTAAAAATGTGTTGAAAAATCTCCGTTAAACAGAAATTGGGGAAACAAATATACAGGGGAGCAAATAATTCTGACTTCAACTGTTCATCAGAAAATGTGCAGTGTTCCTTTAAGACATAATATGAAGTATGATATAGAGAATGAAAGAAAAAGCACCTGCAGGTGTGAGCGGACGATGCACTTGCCCTTTGTGAACTCAAAGTTTCTCCTCATGAGGAAATAAAGCAGAGCCGCGGCTTCGGTCTGTGTGGAGCTGGAGCGATGGTTACAGCACTTCAGGATCTCGTAACACAGACTGCCACACACATCCGCTTTACCCTGGAAAAACGTGGACGGGAACTACAGAGGGAGAGAAAGAGATTAGGCCAAAGGTTTATACACTCAAACTAAACGATTTTTTTGCTGCTTGTTCAAAATACTTCTTTAAAATGAGCTGAAACAACACAATTCTTAAGTCAACTTTATGAATCTAAAATAAAAGGTTGTATTTAATAATATATATACAATACAAAGAAATACTTTAGAAACACAGACATCAAGAATCAGCATCTGGATCAATGGTGACGTGCTTCATGCTGCAGTGCATTCTGGGTGAATCACACCAAACTCATCAGTGTAAATAACTTCATGATCTCATTAACTTTAACAACACCTAAGTGTTAATTTAACACTCCGTAGTGTCGACACATGCACACTAAGTGAAGTTTATTTATAAACTAATTTCAAGAGTTCACACTTAGCTGATGATTAATTATAAGCTTGTTTGGCATGCTGTCCCGGGAGAGAGCCCTGAGCTCATAAGATCCTCGAGCCCGGGGCTCCCTCCCGTTGCAAGGCGAGAGGGGAGTTTGAGCTCAGGTAGATCTCGAGAACTCCCCCGCTGTAATAACCAATGAACAGCCAGTGATTGCTCTTGAGAGATAACCATTTACTAGGAGCATGTCTATAGTGCCGGTTTGGATTAGTCAATTAACTTATGTTGCATGTTTTTTGGACGGTGGGAGGAAACCGGGTAACCCGGGGGAAACCCACATGAGCACGGGGAGAAAATGCAAACTCCGCACAGAAATGTCTGCTGGTTTGGTAAAGCCTAGAACCAGAGACATTCTTGCTGTGAGGCAACAGTGCTAACCACTGGGCCACCGTGTCACCCATCTAGGAAGGAGCAGGAGTAGGGGTGGATGGGGGGATTCTTCAAAACGAAGATAGCGGTGGTACATAACCCAGGGTATTTGTAGTAGCTTAGGAGTCGTCTGATTGGTGCATTGAGAATTGGATAATGCGGATCCAGCCGCTAGCAATCATAAGCACGTGATCCTCTCGAAATTAGTTTATAACTAAACTTCACTTCGAGAGAATCACGTGCTTATGATTGTTCATGGCGGGTCCCACATCTGCTCACGACTGATCCACCAATCAGATGATTCCTAACTCACTATAAATAACCAGAGTTTTCTTATCTCAGTATCTTTGTCTTGAAGTATCCCTCCCTACCCGCCCCTACTCCCCCTCCTTTCCAGATAAGGGACACAGCGGCCCAGTGATTAACACTGTCGCCTCACAACAAGAACGACTCTGCTGAAAGTCCCTACTAAACCAGTTGACATTTCCGTGCTGAGTTTGCTCGTTCTCCCCGTGCTCGCGTGGGTTTTCCTTGGGGTCTCAGGTTTCCTCCTACAGTCCAAAAAAACATGCAACCTAAGTTTGAACATACCAAAATTGAACATACCAAATTGATACCATAGCTAAACTCTTAGCAAGCTGTACATCTCTCCTTAGCCATCCTTTATCTGTCATTAGCCAGAGATAAGTCGGGGGAGTTCATCGAGATCTACCTGAGCTCAAACTCCCCTCTAGTCCTGCAAATGCAAGGGAGCCCCGGGCTCGAGGATCTCATAAGCTCAGGGTTCTCTCACAGCTTTATTATCAATCATCAGCTAAGTGTGAACTCTTGAATGACTGTTAATTTAGCACAAATAAATTTGCTTTGTATGATGGTTTTATGTTCAATCCAAGCGGCAACCTTCCGCTCTCTCTCGGGAAGCCAATACGGAAGTAACTGAAACTGTAATTCATCAAAATTCCGCTAGTCCTGGCTCCATAATAGAGCAAGTGGCAATTGAGCCCACTGTTATAATGGCCAACTTTACAACAGAAAAAAGGTGTTTACAGCCTAGTAAAAAGAACGATTTTGGTTCATATAGCTATTATTACCCTCCATGACAACTGTGAGGGGGGTCAATTTTTTTATAACTCATCCATTTCCTTTATTTTAGGTCATATTAAGTTTGCATAATTAAGGGCGTGGCCACTTGAGTGACAGCTGGTCGCCGTCACTTCACCTCAGCTGAATCCGGCAGATTAGCCACTGATCTCGGCATATTCATCGTATTTTTGTTCTGTTTTATGTGGCTTTACACAGTTAGCTGCCTTTTGGACTTATTTCTTACAATTATCAGATGATATGGGATGCTGTGTGCACTTAATTGTGCTCACAAACCATTCACGTGGCCTCGTTTTACATGTGAGTAAAGTTATATACTTGTATACCATCTCTATAAATGTATTTGTTTTATTTAAGATCATTTATCATTAATATTTTTCTTTAGACCCGTAAAGCACTCCAGAATGTGACAGATTGATTAGCTGTAGGCTCTAGAACAGTCATCTGAAGCGTTATCATACAGTGTTATGCTGGAGTTCATCAATAGTCCTGCATTTACTAACACACACTATTAAAAAACGTCATAAGAACAATGATTAGTGGCTCAATGTATTACAGCAGTGTTTTTAAAAGTCTAAACACTTTATTGATATAGTGTACAGCCAAGCACATGTGGTCAGAACACAAACGAGTCGCAGGTAATAAAGTATCAAGCGTTTCTCCCAAAGTAAAGTCTGTCTGCCAGGTCTAAGCAAAGTGCCAGCAGGCGTCTGTAGCTCCGCCCACTCTCCGCCTCTTTGCCCTTGTTTGGTATCCCGCCGTGGGTGCGATGACGCGCGAACAAAATGGCGACGGTTGGACACGCCTACTTGTAGCTTCTTTTGCAGTGTTCAGAAACCTATGGGTGACGTCACGGATGCTCCGTCCATATATTTTACAGTCTATGGTTCAATCCACATTTTTTTTAACTATTTGGTTAACTTAATCCACCGGTGTTGGTACAACATGAAGGAATTGTGTGGAACCCAACATATTTTACTGTGTAATTTCGTTTCAATTTTGTTGCTTTTTAGGTATTTACATTTTACAATAACTACCAAGCAACACAACAACAGTTTATATATATTTCATATTTTAATTAATATTAATATTATTAATATTTAACAATTTATTTATTTAATACTTTTTAAAACCCTGCAGACACTTTGATTAAGTCCAGTGATAGATTGTATGGCTTGTTTCATATGTAAACAAGTATCTGCATCTGAAAAAGTGTGAACCAAATGACCTACAGCAGTGGTCCTCAACATTTGACGAACCATTGCTGTCTGTCACGATCACCAGCGATCATAACATCCTAGATCGCTGGATCTCACACACATTCACTTGGACTACAAATCCGCCATTCATGGACTACATTTTTCATACATGTACTCCGTTCCACAAACACACATGCTTCCTCATTTTCACTGATTACACTTGCACCAGCTGAGGATTGTCAGAGACTGATTACACACACTATTTAAACAACACACACACTCCCTGCCTTTGCCGAGTCTTATTAGCTGTAAAGTGACATTACAACGCGTTTCCCTTAGTCTTGTTCCGTCGTGTTTTTGATCTTTGCCTGGTTTCCCTTTCTGCTTGTCTGCAGCCTGTCTACCGACCTCTCGCCTGTGTTTTACAACGATTCTGGACTGCCTTTATACATCTGTTTGCACCTGTGTTGACCATTGCCTCCCTGAGTTTGAATAAACCTGCACGTGGATCCTAAACTTCAGTTGTCTCTGTCACTCCCCGTGTTACACTGTCACTCTGATACAAGTGTTATGTACGGAGAAAAATGACAAAGCACTGAAGTGTTTGGGTGGTCTGTGTTCGTCTGAGATAATTAGTCTACAAAATGTGTAAATTTCACACAAAGTATGATGCTGATGTCAGTTCTTTTCACGTGACTCGCGGTGCGCTTGTGGCATTCATTCTTTTTATTTATTTTTAATTTTTATTGCTTTATTGCAATAAAGCACAATAGCATACAAAAAAATGAGGAATACAATGCTTACTTTTTTCACGTCAAAGGAACAAATCGATAGAGAATAAAATAAATAAATAAAATAAACAAAATTACAGGGGATATATAAATTACAAGAAATTCTCATAAGAAAATGATTCCAATATTGCATACATCCTTATAGCTTTTTCATTTTTTTTGTATTTTAGGGTTTCGATATAATGCTTAAGATCAGTTTTAAACAAAGAAATGTTAGGTTTATCATTGGACCATTTTTGTTTGTGTACATGGTACTTCCCATATTTAATCATTAAATTAATAAACAAATTTTGCTCTAAAGTTTTATCATTATTATTGTGTGTCAAAAAAATCTTTACAAGAAAACTGAATTCTTAATTTTGTAAGTTTAAATATAAAATATTCAACATCAAACCAAAACATTTGGGTATATGTGCATTCAAATAACAGGTGTTTTATCGATTCCACCTCTAATTCACAAAAAGTGTGCGCAAATTCCATGTCTCAAATTTTTTTTTTTAACAATTAGCATTCATTCAACTGGATGTGTCTATGGAAGGCACGAGCGCATCACAACGTGCACCTCCATTGGAAAAACAAACTTGCGTGAACTCTAGAAAAGACGCGATATGCGAATGGTCCCTAAAAGGCCGCTATCATTTGCGATCTCCAGCAGTCGATCTTTTTGCACAGACATGGTGGATTCATTGGTGATTTGTTGACAAATAGGTTGCGGATCCATACCTTGGCAGTTCCCGGGTCCATCTCAGAGCCGTTTCCCCTTAGCAAATAAGGGGAATTCATACTCATTTTGCTGCTTGTGGGTTAAATTTGGGCGCTCAAGTGACCGAGATGTAACCGGGAGAATACAGTCATTTTTCAAAATTAAAGATTTTTTAAAATAAAAGATTGTTCAGAGTGGCACAAAGTGGTTAAGAACCACTGACCTACAGGAAGTTGTGACCCAACCTAACCAGTTGGGTAATCTCCGGAGGGTCACATCCTTTGTTATAAATTAGTTTCTCACAGACCGCCGGGTTAACATCGGTGATGAGGAACTGTACTTTTCACTGTCTTCAATAAAGTCTTCTCCCCAGAAGAACTTTGGTCAGCTTACTTATTTTATTTATTAGAGTCATGTAATACATTGTTGAGCCACCCAAGAATGGTTAAGCCAAATACAGCAAAATCTAAGACCAGTTAAATATTCCAATACAAACCCATTGAGTAGGGGACAGAGATGCTCAACTATAGTCATAATTCACACAGTAATTCCTTAAAGCTGTCCCTGATGGGAAAAAACAAAGACAACAAAGGATTTGAAGATGTAAGAAGAAAAAGAGATTTGAAACCTTCTGCATGAAGAGGCGCAGGGCTGTGAACACATGTCTGAGGGTGGTGGTGGACTGGTTGATCTGGAAGAACAGCAGGTACGTGTCGAACACTTTCTTCATCAAAGAGTTTTGTCCTTCATCGTGCTGCAACTGTTTCTGTTAAAGAAAGCACTATCTGTCCATCACAGGGCAATAAAATGACTGTGCGTGAATGGGCTATATGCACTGCTAGTGTTACAGACAGAGTAACTTTAGAAACACAGACATCAAGAATCAGCATATGGATCTCAACAATGGTGAAATGCTTCATGCTACAATCAATCAATCAATCAATCAAAACTGAATCACTTAATGATCTCATTAACTTTAACACTACGTAAGTGTTATTTTAACACTCTATAGTGTTAACACGTGCACTTGGATGGGTGTTAATTCAACACTGAGGATTTTACTTTGTATGATACAAAACAAACACACAAAAATCAACGCAATCAAAACTGAGTCACTTAATGATCTCATTAACTTCAACACTATCTAAGTGTTATTTCAACACTCTGTAGTGTTAACACATGCACACTAATGGGTGTTAATTTAACACTAAGAATTGTCCGTTGTGTGATGCAAAACAAACACACAGAACTCATCAATGTAATCAATCAAAATTTAATTACTTGATAATCTTATTAACATCACCACAACCTAAGTGTTATTTCAACACTCTGTAGTGTCGACACGAGCACACTAATGGGTGTTATTTTAACACTAAGGTTTGTGCTATGTATGATGCAAAAGAAACACACAAAACTCAATGTAATCAATCAAAACTTAATTACTTGATGATCTCATTAACTTCAACACTAGCTAAGTGTAATTTTAACACTCTGTAGTGTTAACACATGCACACTAATGGGTGTTAATTTAACACTGAGAATTGTCCAGTGTGTGATGCAAAACAATCACACAAAACTCAATGTAATCAATCAAAACTTAATTACTTGATGATCTCATTAACATCAACACCACCTGAGTGTTATTTTAACACTGCAGTATTGACACACGGGTGTTAAATTAACACTGAGGATTTTACTTTTTCTGTTTGTAAAAATAGATAAAAAAGTTGAAGCAATATAGATTTTCTTAGACACACCTCCCTTATTGACCCACATGAAACCAATTAAATAATTATGTGCATTACCTTATGATGTCGAACAAACAGGTCCAGAACATCCAACACGGTCAGTGCTACTTCAGTAGAGAGGTTCGCCTCCACGTCTGTAGGGTTGAAGTTTTCTCCTTCAGCAACATTTCCATCTGAACACACATCACATTTATAATTATAATAATATCAACAACAACAACTAATAACTCACACAAAATCCAAAGCATCCATGTAAAACACGTCGACATCTCCTTTCATTCCAGTGCATTTATACATTATACTGTATTTTATTTATGACCATAAAAACACAGGGATGTTAATGCTTTGCAATTCATGGATATTCATCTTAAAATCCACCACCCCCCAATTTATATCAGATACTATACAGTTGAAGGCAAAATTATGAAGTCACATGCATTTCTCAAGTGTGAGATCAACAGTGTGTCAAAATCTTGATGGTTCTGTGGCTCTCGTTAATCAAATCTGAGCTTTATTTTGTATTTTCCACTGGATTGGAGTCAGGTGATTATTTGGGCCATTCTACAGCTTGATTTTCTTTCTCCGAAAGCATCTGAGAGTCTTCTTGGCTGTGTTTTGGATCATTGTCTTGCTGAAATGGTTTCATCTTCATCCTCCTGCTACTGTAGATGTTGGACTGAAGCAGCTGATAATCATTTACACTGAGGAAGGGCAGAGGGTTGCTGAAGAACTACTGAGAGATTTCAGCTGCTGTCTGGGCTTTCACTGCTGAACTACACCTCCCTTTCTTCATGTGTTCAATACTTTTTCCCTGTGTCATTTCATTTTATTATGCAGAACTTCATTTCTAATTAGCTTTGTTTTCTTTTCATGTATGGATTTTTTTTGGTTGTTACCAACATCTGGGGAACATTTCAAGTCAACAGCACCTTTAAAAATATGTTTTCTGAGAAAAATGATGATGTGTTTATTATTCTATCCCCTGCTGTACCTAAAACACACAAAACAAGCATTGACTGTCAGCTGGACTGAGCGTATATTTACCTGTCTCCATCATATGCAGCAGTTTGGGGTTTGTGAGGGCGTTTTTCCCCCTGATGATAGGCATGGTCTGAGAGCGAGCATGTCTGTGACCGTCCTGTGCAGACAGAATCCTGCAGATAATAGTTTAATTGATTAGCAAATTCCCGAACGTCATCTAGAAATGTCAAAAAAACACCATCTCTCAGTATTTCTCTACTTTTTTGGCGCTTAATGTTTAATGCCTTTAGTGATTACAGTGAAATGTGGCTATTTGTGAATATCTGCACTGCAAAAAATGCTGCTCTTACCTAGAATATTTGTCTCATTTTTAGCATAGATATCTAAAAACTCCTAAACCGAGAAGCATTTTCTAGACAACTAAAATATATTGTTTTGATATAATCAATAATATATCAAAATTAAGTAAGTTATTCGATAAATTTCACTTGTTTTAAGGAAAAACTCACCTAATTTTGACTTATTATTTCTGAAAACAAAACAATATTTTTAGCATGTCTAGAAAATGCTTCTTGATTTCAGAATTTCTAGATATCTGGACTAGAAACAAGACAAAATGCAATTTTTTTTAGCAGAGTGTGCCCTTTTAAAAAAGTTTTAACTCAAAAAGTAAATACCTTGGTATACACTATAAAGACATATATTTTCATCAAATATGATACATGTGCATGTCATGTTGTGAATGACAGGTTGCTGGATACAGACAAAAATGATTTCCACACTATGGATGTACAGTAAGTGAAGACTATGTGAAAAGACATGCAATCATATGAAATGTATACAAGATAGACCCACTTTATATTACATGTATAAAAATAGTATGTGCTAACATTACAAAGAATAATTTGATACAATATATTTATACACACACTAAGTCTTGTCGCCTATCCAAGTTTTAGGAACAACAAATAATAATTTGACTTCTAGTTGATGATTTGGTATCAGAAGTGGCTTATATGTAAGTCAAAGGCCTCTAGATTACACTTATTTGACCAAAATAAAATATGATCATGTCTTGATTTTGAATGATTTCATTAGGACAGTAAGGTCTGACTTTGCTTAGAGGAACTCATCACTGAACCTTCAATAATGTCCAGTATAGAATATGTGGTCATGCTGCAGTGGAAACAGAATGAATATTGTGTCTGACTCCATCATGAGCTTGGAGGACTGCATCCATACATCTCTGCAATGACTCGAATCACTGATTAATAAAGTCATCTGGAATGGTGAAGAAAGTGTTCTTGCAGGACTCCCAGAGTTCATCAAGAGTCTTTATGTTCATCTTCAACGCCTCCTTCTTCATCTTACCCCAGACATGCTCAACAATGTTCATGTCTGGTGACTGGGCTGGCCAATCCTGGAGCACCTTGACCTTCTTTGCTTTCAGGAGCTTTGATGTGGAGGCTGAAGTATGAGAAGGAGCGCTATCCTGGAGAATTTGCCCTCTCCTGTGGTTTGTAATGTAATGGGCAGCACAAATGTCTTGATACCTCAGGCTGTTGATGTTGATCGTCCACTCTGCAGAGCTCTCGCACGCCCCCATACTGAATGTAACCCCAAACCATGATTTTTCCTTCACCAAACTTGACTGATTTCTTTGAGAATTTTGGTTCCATGCTGGTTCCAGTAGGTCTTCTGCAGTATTTGTGATGATTGGGATGCAGATCAACATATGATTCAGCAGAAAATTCCACCTTCTGCCACTTTACCAAATGATCAACTAGAAGTCAAGTTATTATTTGGCAACATATGCTTTTATGTTAAATATTTTTGTTTTTCCAATGCTTAAACCTAAAAGGTTAATTTGATTGAACTTAAACATTTAAAGTAACCACTGTATTTTTGGCAGTGTATTTTTATCCTGTATACTTGGATACGATATATGTTGGCGTAAGTACCGTACATTCACATAAAGTGATATTTGTTGTACTAGATAGTAAAATCTTAACAGCCTAATTTTTAATTTGACATATATAGAGCAAATCCCAATTGCTTGATTTCAAAATGTAAACAATTTTATCGATAAGCTGTGAAACGTGACTAACACCGTCCTAACAACACGCTGATACATATGTTAAAAGCTATCTTTTCCATGTTAAAAGGAGTTTTTGTCCTAAACATCCATCACGTATTTCTACAACAGCATAATGACAAAGATCACCTCAGGTACTGATTATGGGCTTTATTCAGTCTTATACGCTCCCAATGCCAGTTTAAATACCATTTTACGTGACATTTATTAAGCAGCAACAGATCCAGCGACAATCAATTTGTCTGTCTGCACCAAACATGACGGAAACATTTAAATATCAGGCACTGCACTCCCAACGAAATAGCAAAGGCTTTTAATCGAATTAATACATATTAAACATCTTTAACATTATTAATAGGCGACTGATGTTGTCACAGTTCTGACTTTCATCTTCAAATCGTCTGCTTGTTATTTTATTTTCAAGATCTGAGGTGAACTATCTGCTGCTGCTTTCAGTATATGGCAATAAATGTGATGTAAAATGGGTTGTTGCTAGATCGGATGTGGTTGCGGCCGGAAGTTAATGAGAATTATTTATTAAATTTCCCATTTATTGTATTTTATTAATGTCTACCCCCACCTCAACCCTAAACCCAACCGTCACAGTAACCTAAAAACAGTAGTTTGTACCTAGTATTATTTATGCTATCTATTAAATTACTTAATAAATTGTACTTTTAACGCCTACCCCCACCCCAACTCTAGACCCAACCGTGACAGTACTGTAAAATATTAACTATTGTTATACAGTGTTGAAAAAATGCTGCTATATTGATGTGCATATCACACTTCCGGCCAGCCGCGTATCTGATCTAGACTTTACCCGTAAAGTGGTGTTTAAACTCAGCATTTAGCACTGAATAAAGCCCATAATCAGTACCTGAGGGGATCATTGTCATAGTAGTTTATGCTGTTGTTCTTTTGCGATGTTGCAGAAATAAAAAAACATTTCTAAAGTTGCACGTTGCAGATGGTTAGGACAAAAACTCCTTAAAACATGATAAAGATAGCTTTTATCGCATGTAGGGGTGTCAAGTCACGTGTTGTTAGAACACGGTGTTAGAGTACTTATTACCCTGTAGTTACTGTTTTGACCTACCCCCTAACGTAAACCTAACCCACATTCAATAGCATTGAATTTGCCAACCCAGGCTCATTCTGAGAACGTAGTCACGGGGACGTTTCTGGAGACCGCGAAATACGTCCCGGGAGGTACGTATTTTTGCAGTTTTTGTTTTCGCGAATCCACGAGAGGCCGCTGTGCGCGCTTTTTCCCGCGCCGTTCTCGCGTAAACCCGCAAGAGGCCGCTGTCGAACGACCTTCCGCCTGTCTGCCTGGATGACAGGATGATTGACCGTGCGACCGGCCAATCGGCTGACCCACCCTCCTCCGTCCCTAAACCCAACCAACGACGATTCACAAAAGCCGTCCAGAAAAAGAAATGCCCTCGTCTAATTTTTACCACGTTTTCGGATTTTGACCACACTCTCACCCTGTGACGAACTTGTTCGCTTCATTTTTTGGATTTTGTTTTTGTTTTCTTACCTGATTTCTGGAACCACCCTTCCCCGGACTCGAACCTGGTCGTCGTGGTCAGCCCCTCTCTGCGCCTCGAGTCCGCCAGAGTACACGAAGAGCTAACCGGACAAACTGGTTGCAGCGGGAAAGCCCTCCACACGGAGGCGAGCGGCCGGCCGGCAAGCGCCAAAAGGAATGGCGTCACACCGCCCCGCAGCGTTCGCTTAAAAAAATGAAATGAAACCCCCGGCTACGTATTTCGCGGTCTCCAAAAACGTCCACGGGACTACGTTCTCAGAATGAGCCTGGGTTGGAATTTGCATTGTTTAAAACTATTCTTCGTCTAACTTTATTATTATTATTATCGGTAAGAACATTGTGGTTATAGACATCTAATATAAAGTGGGATGAATGTTTTGTGATGTGTGGCAACTGACATTAGAATGTTTTAATCAAGGTTAAAATCGCTGGTTTCCAAAAAAATAAAATAAAATGCATTTATTGCAATGGGCTATGCACAGCTAGTGTTTTTCAGCCAATGATAAACATCCGGTGAAAGGTTAATGTGACTATTTTCAATTTCATAAGATTCTTTTTACAGCATCGCTGTTGTAATGTAATTAAAATACATTCAGTTAAACAGACTTAAGCATTCATTTAGTTGTTCAAGTATAAAAAAACGTCAGTAGAACCAGGCTAGCACACAAAAACGCAATTGAAAATACTGGGGTAAAATAAATGTTCATATTTTAAAGACATGATGCAGAAAAATATAACTGAATGCAATGCTTCTCATCTGGTCTGATACCGCCTTTATATCGTATATCAATCAGGCAGTGAAGATAGCTGATTTTGAAAGAAATCAGATCTTAAACGTGGTGATTTGGTTTCACCGGAAGCACTTGGGCTGGCTGACTGGAAATGAAAAGTCCCTGTGCATATACACCATTGTTAATTAATGCATTGTAAAGGGAGACCTGTTAGGGGTTTACCATTGGGGTAGGAGCCCTGAAGACTGGTAGGACACATTAGAGCCCTTCAGGGTGCCATTGTTCTGTGTGGCCTGAGCCAGCTTAACTGCGGCCGCTAGCTTCCTGCGCACACAATCAGCCAATCACAGCAGGGTTATTATGGAGTCTGATTAGTCTCAGAAATAATACATTTACAAAATAAAACTCACACACAATTCACGTTTACAAAATCCGATCCGTATATTCAAAACACAATTCAAAAAAGCACAAATCCAATTCATAAATTGTAAATTCACAAGTAAAATTCACAGATATTTCTCCAAATGAGTTGGATGTGTGCATTTATGAATTGTGTTTTGAATTTCCGAATTCAATTCTGTAAATGTGAATTGTGTATGAATTTTATTTCGTAAATGTATTATTTCTGAGCCTGATCTGGCTCCATAGGTTAATGCCAACCTTGACCCTCATACCCATCTCGACCATTGATTGTAGACCGTAAAAATCAAAGCCAAGCATCTAGCAGAGTATTTAAAGGGATGCAGGGTTCCCACTCTTTAATGAACAGCAGATTCAAGGACTTCTTAAATCACCATTCATTTCAAATCAAGCACTGTTTTCTTAACTCCCCCAGCATATGTAGTGCTATGAAAGTCCTTATTGTACTATGTGTTATATTAAATATTGACCGTTTTAAACAGTCACGTTCAAAGAAGTTTAGTAAAAATTCAATACTGGTAATATTCAAAAGTGGTTCCTAAAATATTGATCAAATGAGTATTATTTGTCATAGTTCTAGCACAATATTTTAATGTAAGACTTTCAATTTAGGAATCAATCATTATTTTTAGCTTGGTTTTTGACAGCAGCACAGTACAACTGCTGAAATAACACCATAAACTAATTACAAATTGGATTCAAGCACTTTCAAGGGCCTGTGTTTGTTTTTAAGCACCTTCCAGGTCTTCAATCTGTATGTCTAAAATTCAAGTACTTTCAAAAAGTGTGGGAACCCTGGGGATAGTTCACCTAAAAAAGTTCTAATTATCTAATAATTTCTCCCTCGTGTGGTTTTAAACCTTGAGTTTCTTTCTTCTGTTGAGCACAACAGATATTTTAAGAGTGCTGGTTGTTCAACTGCACACAAGACGTCAATTGGTGCATCCCAATTCGCATACTACCCATGCTAAACAGTATTCGAAAATATAATTAGCATGTCGGTGGCACGGTGGCTCAGTGGTTAGCACTGTGGCCTCACAGCAAGAAGGTCGCTGGTTTGAGTCCCGACTGGGCCAGTTGGCATTTCTGTGTGGAGTTTGCACGTTCTCCCTGTGTTGTCGTGGGTTTCCTCTGGGTGCTCCGGTTTCCACTACAATCCAAACACATGCGCTATATGGGAATTGATTAACTAAATTGGCCGTAGTGTACGAGTGTGTGTGTGAATATGAGAGTGTATGGATGTTTCTCAGTATTGCGTTGCGGCTGGAAGGGCATCCGCTGTGTAAAACATATGCTGGATGAGTTGGCGGTTCATTCCGCTGTGGCGACCACTGATGAATAAAGGGACTTTTGAATGAATGAACATTTCATCAGCAAAGTGAACTTGTTTGAACATTAACTTCTGAATGCAGAATTATCCAAACACCTGAGGAGATTTCTCTTCATGAAACACTCGTGAATGGCAGATTAACCTGCTGCTGAATCTACAATAACGTAGGAAATTAAATATGAAAGTAATGTAGATAATAATATGAAAGTAATGTAGATAAGTCGTGCAACTAACAAAATAAATTCCCATTAATAAGGGAATTAGTTTGTCCCAAAGCTGGCATACTCTTCTTCACAAAAAAGTGCATACTTTTAGGACGTAGTATAAGTAGGCGAAATATGGGTGCCATCTTCTTTTTTGTGCAACACAAGAAAGACTCCAATAGGTTTAGTATAAATGAAGAGTGAGTAAATGAACTATCCCTTTAAGTGCACTGTTTGTATTAGGATATTAAATAGCAAATGTTAAAGGTCTTGTGTGTGAACTCTACACTGTAAACCCTAATGTTGTCTTTACTTAAACAATTAAGTAAAGTTGACTGAACATAACTTAAAATTTTACATTTTGGTCCTATCACTTAAAAATATGAGTTAATTTAACTCATGTTCCATGAAAATGCATAAACGTAAGATTTCAAGTGTAGTGAGCTCAAAATCATAATTAATCCTTTGGTCATTTTCACAAATTTAGTCTTGACTATAAAATTCTAATATGTGCAACCTTTTAAGTGCAAGGTCTTTTTTTAAATCAGAAAACAAATGGCTTCAGGTATGATTATTCATCATAATGTGAATAATTAGCTACTTATTTTTTGTTTAAAATTCATTCAAACATTTTTTCCTTGAGTATTATTACACACACTGAATAAGTTGACTATTATTACAAAACCCTAATAAGTTGACTAAACTGAATTAATTGAGTAAACTCGTTGCCTCAACCTATTTGAGTAATGGAGTCTCCTAAAACTTGCATATTTAAGTTTATTTAACTTGCCGGTTTTGTAGACTATATTTAAATTAGTATAATCTACTTAAGTACTAAGTTTGGTGAACTGAACAATTTAAGTATAGTCTACAAAACCGTCAAGTTAAATAAACTTAAATATAAACGTTTTGGGAGACTCCATTACTGAAATAGGTTGAGGCAAAGAGTGTACTCAATTAATTCAGTTTAGTCAACTTATTAGGGTTTTCAGTGTAGAAATCCCTGATGGACAGAATAATGTATAATGTGGATTTATGTGTGGAAGTCAGACAGGAAAACATGAATTTGGGAACACGGCGTTCGATGATAACAATAGTGTAAGCACTCAAATACAAGCACAGATGTATAACATACAATATACAAACACGATGACCTGTATATGAAGTGGGAATAAAACAGGAACACATTCATGAGAATAACATCAGAATCCGCAGGCTTGGACTACTTTAGGAGAAGGGTGCGGATTATACATTGACAATTTTCTTTTGTCTTTGTCAAATATTTCCCAAATGATGTTGAACAGATTCAGGAATTTCTCACAGTATTTCCTATAATATTTTTTCTTCTGAAGAAAGTCTTATTTGTTTTATTTCGGCTAAAATAAAAGCAGTTTTAAAACCATTCTATGGTCAATATTATTAGCCCCCTTAAGCAATATTAGTTTTGGCTTGTCTACAGAACAAACCACTGTTTTATTACCCTAACTTTACCCTAATTAACCTAGTTAAGCCTTTAAATGTCACTTTAAGCTGAATACTAGTCTCCTGAAGAATATCTAGTCTAATATTATGTGCTGTCATCATGAAAAGAGAAAAGAAATCAGTTATTAGAAAGGAGTTATTAAAACTATAATGTTTAGAAATGTGCGGAAAAAAAAGCTGCTCAATGTTTTAAATTATTAATATAATTTATGATACAGAGATACAGATTAAAGCAAACTATTTCTGAACTATTTAAAGGGCAGACCCCTCATACATATTGTTTTGATGCTATCAAGCGTTAATTATGGGGATCAGACTCCCTAAATCCCCCTGTAATTCGCACCCTGTACAGGAGTCATTAATAACATTCTGTCAAACCTCCCAAAGGAGCTGCTGAAACAGTTCTACACCTCCATCATTGAATCAGTCATCTGCACATCAATAACTGTCTGGTTTAGCTCAGCTACTAAATACGATCTCCAAAGACTACGTCGAATAGTTTGGACTGCTGAGCGAATCACTGGTACAACCCTTCCTACTACCCAAGAACTGTACTTATCCAGAGCGAGCAGAAGGGCTGCCAAAATCACTCTGGACCCCTCACACCCAGCACACTGCCTCTTTGAACTTTTACCTTCTGGTCGACGCTACAGAGCACTGCGCACCAGAACAGCCCGACACAGAAACAGTTTCTTCCCTCAGGGAATCCATCTCATGAACACTTGATGATAATAATTGTGGAACCAACATCCCTACTGCTATACACTTTTATACACATATACACTTATTTAACAACACACTTTACATGCCAATTTGCACATAACAGCTGCACATATAACGTTGTATATAGTAATAAACATGTACATACACTTGTCAATCTGTATATTTGCACTCACTACTTCTATTTAAAAAAAATATATATATTTATTATCTGTTTTTTGTCCTGTCTCTGTTATCCTGTTGCACTGTAGAAGCTCTGTCACGAAAACAAATTCCTCGTATGTGTGAACATACCTGGCAATAAAGCTCTTTCTGATTCTGATTCATTATTACTACCATTTTAATTCTCTCTCAAACATATATCGAGTGCATATTTCAAGGTTTAAGCAAATTAAAATAAACTTTTCCCTTAAACTAAATATTTTCAATAAACTTAATGGAGAAGTTGCACACACAAACATATGACTCAAGTAAGAGAATTCTTACCTGGCAATGTGACGCTTTCCAAGGAAACGAAAGTGCTGAAGACATAATCTGTTTAGACGAGAAACACATATAATAGAGAGAACACAGTGATTTGATGCATTTTATTTCTCTTTCATACGTCTCTTGATCTGCATCCGTTTATTAGTGTTTATGAAACAGTCTCTTACTCCAGAATATTGAAGAAATCACTGATCTCCTGGTGAATCGCTCGATGCCAGTATGAAACCATCACCTCTGCAACACATAGAGCCAGTCATGCGCTGATGCTACAGTGTATGATTTGAATGTATTACAGAACTCATCATTGTTAAACTAACCCTCTGAGATGGTCTTCATAATGTGCAGGAAACACATGAGCAGACTTCTGGTTTCAGCTTGATCCAGTTTATCAAAGCGTGATCCAAAGCCAATAAGAGACTGAGGCCTGGCAAACTGAATACAGAGAAAACAAAAATCAACCCCCCCAAAAAATTTAAAATAATATATATATATATATTCATTCACTTTCTTTTTGGCTTAGACCCTTTATCAATCTGTGGTCACCACAGCGGAATGAACCGCCAACTTATCAAGCACATGTTTCACGCAGCGGACGCCCTTCCAGCCGCAACGCATCTCTGGGAAACATCCCCACACATTCACTACGGACAATTTAGCCTACCCAATTCACCTGTACCGCATGTGGGGGACTGTGGGGGAAAGCGGAGCACCCGGAGGAAACCCACACGAATGCAGGGAGAACATGCAAACTCCACAAAAAAAAACTATTTTTTTTTAGATTTGTTTGGTTGCTGCTGCATTCTATTTGTTAATTTCCTATTGGTATTTATGTTTTATTAATTATGTATTAATATAATTGTTGATTTTCAACACACGACACCTTGATGTCAAAACAACGTCAAAAATACATTGCAAAATACACAAAACATTGCAAAAAGGATGTCAATTGACTTCTTTTATGTCAAAATTGACATCAAATATTGGTCTCAATAAACACATCACAAATCGATTTCTTTGTAATCAATTTATTTGTGATGTTCTTTGATGCCAGACGTCTATTTGATGTTGTTTTTACATCAACGTACTTCCCATGCATTATTGATACAAAATCCAGTGTGAATCTGGTATTTGTAATTGAGGCTTTCAGATAAATAAAACGTTTGTTATGCTTTAATACGCTTTGTGTCATTATTTTCATGGTCAATGGGGCATCAATGTGTGGATGTCAAATAGACATCAACGTTTTGACATCAAATTGATATGCATTTTTTGATGTCGTTTTGATGAAATTGCAATAAAATAAGTTTTGATTTTAAAACTAGTTCAGTGCACAAACCTTTAATGTTATGACTTTTATCAAGACTTTTTGCTCAGATATAAGATTTTTTTAAGGTTATAAATTGTGAAAAGGCATAAGAGGAATACTCCACTTATTTATAAATAGGACCATTTGGCAACTACCCTAAAGTTAAACTCTAGCTTCACCATTTGAGTGGTTGAGTTTTACCATTTTTGAATCCATTCAGCCAGTCTACACGTCTGGCGGGAGCACTTTTAGCTTAGCTTAGCATAGATCCCTGAATCAAATCAGACCATTAGCATCACTCTTAAAAATGCCCCCCAAAAAAGACTCATGATAATTGATGATATTAGACAGCACCTGAAAATAATACCCAGGTAATAGCGTATGAACTTTGTTTATTGTTTATTACACCAGAATGAGAGTGTATTTCCTAGACATATCGACCTAGACAATAGCAACTTTTCATTTTCCGTCAGTCTCAGTTCAAGTAAACTACAGAAGAGTAAAGCTTTAAATAGAAAACTTAACAAAAGTCTTTTTTGAGTGAGATGCTAATGGTCTAATCCAATTCAATGATTTATGCTAAGCTAAGCTAAAAGTGCTCCCATCAGACCCCGAGATCGGCTAGGTGAATTCTAAAATTTGCCTATTTAAAAAAGTGGAGTGCTCTTTTTAGACTTAAGATCTTTTATGAGCTCCACACAAACCCTGCAGTAATCAAAGAAGTGAGCAATTATTACACATTTCTGTTTTACCCATTTCAAGTGAATCAGTGACAAACTCTTTGTTAGGGTTAGGGTTTAGCGTTTAGTGTAGGGTTTGGGGTTAGGGTTAGAGTATGGGTTAGGGTTAGTGTAAGGCTTTAGGGTTAGAGTTAGGAATTAGGGTTAGGTTAGGGTTTAGGGACAGGGGATAAGGTAAGGGTTTAGGGTTAGCATAAGGGTTAGGGTAAGGGTTAAGCTTGGGGTTAGAGTTTACTTTAAGGTTTAGGGTTGGGGTAAGGGTTATGGTTTAGTGAGGGTAAACGTTAGGGTTTAGGGTAAGGGTTTGGGTTTAAGGTAAAGGTAAGAGTAAGGGTAAGGGTTTAGGGTTAGGGTAAGAGTAAAGGTTTATGGTTAGGGTAAGGGTAAGAGTTTAGGTTTAGGGTTAGAGTTTAGGTTTAAAGTAAGGGTCAGGGTTTAGGGTTCGGGTAAGAGTTAGGTTAAGGGTAAGAGTTTAGGGTTAGGCTTAGGGTTCAGGGTTAGGGTAAGAGTTAGGATTAAGGGTTAGAGTTTAGGGTTAGGCTTAGGGTTTAGGGTTAGGGTAAGAGTTAGGATTAAGGGTTAGAGTTTAGGGTAAAATTTTAGGGTAAGGTTTAGGATTTAGGGTTAGAGTAAGGGGTTGGGGTTAGGGTTTAGGTTCATCTAAGATATGTATATTCATACACTTGCCTTTTCACAGGCATCCATCTTCTCACTGTTGCGGTCACTGTTGCTGGGGTTTGACTCTATGCTGATCAGAGAACCTCTGGAGTCGGCATGATTAGCGGTTGATACAGCCAATGAGGAAAAGGCTGGGAAATCAAAAATGTTATATGTAAGAAAATATTACATTTTAATATAATATTCCCTTTTCAATCATCCTAGCATGCTTTTGTTTTGTGCATTTAATCATCATCTTAGATAAAACAAGTCCAAAATTTGGGTTGTCAATGAAATCTAACAACACAGTACAAAAATTAACCTTTTTTTAATTCTTGAAAATGTTGACTTCTCCTTCAGTTTTTAAATAACAGCTCCTCGCCTATATATGCACCATATTATGACAGAACTTTCTATTCTTTTTTGTTAAAGGTACAGTTCACCCAAAAATAAAATGCATTTACTCTCCCCCAAGCGGTTCCATATCTTTATGTGATTCCTTTTTTCTGTTGAACACAACTGAAGATATTTTTAAAAATGTTGGACACCTGTAACCGCTGACTTCCATACTAGGAAAAACGAATACTATGGGAGTCAGTTGTTACGGCTTTTTCAACATATTTCCAAATATGTTCATTTGTGTAAAAAAAAACTCAAACAGTGTTGAAAATATGATTAAATTACGACAGAATTTGGAAACACTTTAGTTTAGGTCACAATTCATGCTACTCATTGGCTAATTACCAACCTATTATTAAGATATGAACTGTTCATTAGTAGTCATAAAGTTTGATCTTATTCACCATCCCTTATGCTAAACCCAACTTCTACCTTACTAACTATTAATAAACAGCTAATTAGTAGTTTATTAAGCTAGTGTTAGTTAATGGTTTCTTAATACAATGAATTATGACCTAAAGTGTTACCCAGAATTTTCAGTTTTGGTTAAACTGTCCCTTTAAGTATACTATTAAGTCAGAAGTCTATGAAACACATCCACACAAGCAGACAGTCGAACTAACATCATAAATACCTGTAATGGAGTTGAGCACTTCCTTGGAGAAGGACGCGTCCATTGAGTTTCCATGGCGTAAAACATGGGTCACCTGACCTGCTAAACCTACTCCAACACTGAGATCATCTCTGGATCCCTGTGAAGGAAATATGCTAAAGTAACACTATCATGCTGCGCCCCAAATCACATACTTGGCTACTGGATAGTTTAAAGTGTGTGTACCTGGTCACTCGCTGTAAAGCAGATTGGAAACAGATCTCGGAGGAAAAAACGAGGCATGTTGTCCAGGATCAGGCCATAAAGCGGCAGGTACAGAGAAGCTATCCGTGCCTGTTTCTCCTGCACACACACACACATACATACACAAAAACACACACACACACACACAATACAGTTAACACTAGGTTATTATTATTATGGACCCTTTTCACAAGATAGTGATAATGTGTTTAACGGTCTTCAGCATCTTAATTCCTTGGAAGTTTTTAATATCTTGATTTTTTTTATAAAGCTATACCTTATATCACATCATTTTTGCATCAAATTACAAAAAAACCTTGTGTGAGGTGTTTCTAATGCAGTGTGTATGGGGGCAGGACAGTAAATTTGACGTTGTGAGTTGGCAGCAGTGAGTGAAAGTTAACCTTTGTGGCGTATCGGGCATCCAGTGAGTGTTTGGCCATCAGGTTCTTCAGGCAGGCCAGCGCGATGTGCCTCAGATCTTGCTCATCTTGTAAAGCGAGGCCCAGCTCTCGCAACAACAATCCGGACAGAAAATGCTTCCTGCAGAAATCCTCTGTCAAACTGTACTCTGGAAAGTCCACTGGAGGATAAGAGAGAAGGAGAAAGCACAAAATGTTTGTGCTTGATGTACAACTCATGCTATTATCAAACCATAAACTAAGACTTATAGCTCAGTGAACTACTAAATAGCTGTCATTACACACAGAGATGTGGTTGAAGTCAGAATTATTCGCCCTCCTGCAAATTATTTTCAAATATTTCCAAAATGATGTTTAACAGATTCAGGAATTTTTCACAGTATTTCCTATAATATTGAATTTTTCGGTAAGACTTTATAATAAACACACACTATAAACCATTGATTAAGCATTAGCAAATAGTGAATTCATTATCTGTTAAGCATTAAAGGGCACCTATGGTAAAAAAATCTACTTTTCAAGCTGTTTGGACAGACATATGTGCATGTATGGTGTATAGACTGTCATATTGGGGTGCTATAAACACACCCAGTGCTTTTATTTCCAATTTAACAACATAAAAAAGGTGGACCAATTGGAGCGGTTTTCAAATCGACCGCAACTTTACGTAGGAGAGCGGTCCCCCCGCCCACCAATATTGATTGACAGGTGCGTCATCATATCCTCAGTTTGTTGATTCACATCCGCCATTTTCAGCGTGAGTCGAAGCGATATCACTAAAGGAACACGCTAGCTCTATTTTTAGATGCAAGGCTCATTGGGCTCAACACAAGATCAATATTCTCCACATTATCGCTCTAATCGGAATTATTGGTTGTATCTTTAGGTAGGTTTGCAAACATGTGTACTTCTCATTGAGTCTACCTTATACTTCAGCCGTTTGCATTTCTCGCGATCCCAGAAGCTCCCTGTGATCTTAACTAGCATGCGTTTTAGAATTCGAAACAGGTCTCTATCAGGGTACACTCAAGTCGACGGCTGGGCGCCGCGGACCGCTGCAGAAACCTATGTTTAGAATTCAAAAATGCGTGGCACGACGATTCGGGACACTTCATGCTTCTGCTGCGCCACAGAGAGTGTCTGGTGTGCCGTGTCGCGACTTCGAGCGGCGCATCCGGTGCCTCAGTCAAAGTTAATTCAGTGTGCGTGGTTATTAGTTTCTGTGTACAAGCTCGGCACTTGAAACTAGCACACAGTTGGCTGTAAAACTGTACAAAGACACATATGATTTTGTACTCTCTGCTTGGTCTGTGTCAGAGTCGTACATGTACGACTGAATGCTGATCCTCTCTCTCTCCTTCTCCGTCTGCCTGTTGCAAACGCAGAGCAGGTGAGCTCATGGCCCTGCCCCCTTGTTACGTTGGCAGGAAGCCGAAACTAATTTACATGTGAAGCAACACACCCATAAATCAGCGAACTGTGGACACGCCCCCAACATGACACTTTTTAACACATTATAATAAAAAAATCTGAATTGTGTTTTAAACTGAACCTAAACTGGCACACTCAGAAGAACCATAATATTAATATTAAATCATAAAAAAGAGGTAAACTATGGGCCCTTTTACATTATTAAATGTTAGTAAACAGTTTACAACTGAAGCTACAAATGCTCTATTCTTGACTTATGAGCACATTTATGATGCGCTTAATAATTGTACTTTCATACTTGGTTAATTATTTATTTTTCATTACTAAATTAAGTATCGCATTATTTACAAACCAGTTATTTAAGCATAGTTAGTGTTTTTTTATGATCATTCAGAATGAGTTAGTAAATGCTTAATACACTATTCAGATTAACATTTAAAATTCTTATTATTCAGGCATTTAATAATGGTTAATTTGTAAGTTAATAAATGCTTTATTAACTCAACTTCATCCAGTTTTGTGACCTAAAGTGAGGACTATTCATGCTTTATAAATGCCTAATAAATGACAATTAAAGGCTCAGTTAAATTCTAAACTGGAAAAAAGAACATAACATTATTCACTTGCATTAATTTGAAGATACACAAATGAAACTGCATCAAAAAAAAATAATGGCAATCCTTTATCTAAAATAAAATTGCTGCACAGTTTAAACATTGCATCCTATATTGTTAAATTATTATATTGTTGTTGTTTTATCCAATTTAGTCATATTTTGACGCTCCTGTTATTCAGCAATGCTTAAACTTTACCGTCATTTTACTTTTTAGATTACAAAGATTATTGTTCATTTGATACCAAACCTTTAATTGTCATTTATAATGCATCTATAAAGCATAAATAATCCTCACTTTAGGTCACAAAACTGCTTGAAGTTGAGTTAATAAAGCATTTACTAACATACATAGTAACCATTACTATCATATATGCCTGAATAATAAGACATATAAATGTTAATTTAAATAGTTTATTAATCATTTACTAACTCATTCTGAATGATCTTAAAAACACCAACTACTCTCAAATACAAATGCTTTGTAAATAATGTGATTCTTAATTTAGCAATTAAAAATAAATTATCAACAAAGCACATTATAAATGGTTATAAGTCAGGAATTCAGCATTTTAGCTGCAGTTATAAACTGCTTACATTTATTAATGTAGAGTTAATGCTTAACAGATAATGAATTCACTATTTGCTAATGCTCAATAAATAATTTACAGTGTGTAGGTATAATAAAGTCTTACCAATTTTTATTCTGGAGAAAGTCTTATTTGTTTTATTTAGGCTAGAATAAAAGCAGTTTTTAATTCTTTTAAACCCATTTTAAGGTCAATATTATTAGCCCCCTTAAGCAATATTAGTTTTGGATTGTCTTCAGAACAAACCACTGTTATACAATGACTTGCCTAATTACCCTAACTTTACCCTAATTAACCTAGTTAAGCCTTTAAGTTAAGGAATATCTAGTCTAATATTATGTGCTGTCATCATGGCAAAGAGAAAAGAAATCAGTTATTAGAAATGAGTTAAAATACCTTTACCTTTTGTACTTTGGGTTTCTGTTGATGCATTGTCTGATAGAGAGAGAAATGAGACAGAAACAGTGTATTGGTCTACAGAATGCTAATCAGCATTAATATGCATGAGAAACAAACATGTGCTGACCTGTGATTCGTGCAGACGGGATGGGAAGACTCAAAGGGACAAAGTGCTCATAGTTACACACTTCTCTTATGAACTCAAACTTCAGCCCACACAGCGCCTGGAAGCAAATAACATTTGCACATAGATTTTAATCCATGGTATAAAAACAGAACATTCCAAAATGTGGTGACACGGTGGCTCAGTGGTTAGCACTGTCGCATCACAGTGAGAAGTTCGCTGGTTTAAGTCTCGGCCGGTTAGCTCTTCGTGTTCTTTGGTGGACTCGAGGCGCAAAGAGAGGCTGACCATGACGACGACCGTGTATGAGTCTGGGGAAGAGCGGTTCCAGAAATCAGGTAAGAAAACAAAAACAAAATCCAAAAAATGAAGCGAACAAGTTCGTCACAGGGTGAGAATGTGGTCAAAATCCGAAAACCTGGTAAAAATTATATGAGGGCTTTTCTTTTTCTGGACGGCTTTTGTGAATCGTCGTTGGTTGGGTTTAGGGACGGAAGAGGGTGGGTCAGCCGATTGGCCGGTCGCATGGTCAATCATTCTGTCATCCAGGCAGACAGGCGGAAGGTTGTTCGACAGCGGCCTCTAGCGGGTTTATGCGAGAACGGCGCGGAAAAAAGCGCGCACAGCGGCCTCTCGCGGACTCGCGAAAACAAAAACAAGTACTTCAGAATGAGCCTGGGTTGAACTTGTCTCCATTGGACATTAGCTGAATTGGTCACATGACTGCGTCACACGACTAAAACCGTTTTGAAAGCCTCTGCTTTCACAGTCCACACTGCAACACGAAAGCAACGTTTTCAAATGTATCCACTTTGGACATCATTTTACATACAAGATATATTTTCGTTTCCTAAAAATGCTGTCTCAGTGTGGACAGAAGACCAAAACAGAGAGAAAAGTATGCATTTTTAAAGGAAAACATATTAGTGCGGACATGACCTTAAAATCACTTCAAAAATAACACATCATGACCTTAAAATCACTTAAAATCAAGAGCAATATCTAAAAAAAAAACTAAATAAGACTTCTGTTTTTGCAAGCCTTGTATTGAGGCAAGCCGTCACTATTTGTGGTGTTTAGATTCTCTATTGTTCATCCTTGTCCCCTGGTCATGATGATTGGTAGATTCACCAACTAGCTACTTCAAAAAATCTAATTACATTCGTATATAAATGACATTTTTAATTAGAAATGTTTGAAAAGTAACTCAATAATTCAATTAGTTATTTAATTATTTGACTAAACAATACAAATTCCACGCATAAATGCACTACATATAAATCTCAACGCTGCATAGACAATAGGAATTAAACGCTTAATTCTTTAAATCCTTGCCAAAGCTTTATTAACCAAGTACATATTCAATAACTCATTAAATTACCTGAAAATTAAAAGTAATCCCTTACTTTTTGTGCTAAAGAGTAATCTACTCACAGTAACTTTTTACTTTGTGTCACAATCATCAGCAATCCAGGCTTGTAGATCGCTGGGAATCATTCACTTTCACTCTGGACTACAACTCCTGTCATGCATCACACACTCGCACCTGTTCTGGTTTTCCGCTGATTGCTAACACACACAGCTGAAGCTGTTCAGAACTGATGATATGGACTTTAAAAGCAGCGCAGACACACACACTGGTTGTTGTGTCTTGTTTAACTTTGCTGTGAGCGTTACAACGTGTTTTCCTTGCTCTGCCTTACCATGTTAGACCCTTGCTTTGTTTTATTGTTTATTCCTGTCCACTGCCTACCTTTGATCATCCGCCTGTTTATTGACCATGTCTCTGGATTTGCTGTTTACATCTGCTTGCCCCTGTGTTGACCGTTGCTTGCCTGACCATTCTTGTTAATAAACCTGCATTAATAGATCCGCAACCCCACATGACCTTTCGTAACTAATTACAGCCACCATTGGCCACATTTAAGCAGACTTTAGTCTAGTCTTACTACTGGATACAGAAAATTGATTTACCTTATTGTCAGTGGCTGTGATCATGTTCAGGTAGTTGCTGATCAGTTTAAAGGTGAAACCTCTGTCCATCAAGGTGAAGCACCGCTGGGGATGGGAAATAGGTTTATTGCATAGACAAAACTTATTAAAGGGATAGTTCACCCAAAAATGAACATTTTCTGTTATTTTACTCTGCCACAGGTCACACAGGGTGTAAGTGACTTTTGTTCTTCAGTAGAACAATTGAGCTGAAACTGTTGGTGATTGATATAATAGCAGTGAAGGCTGGCAGGTTTATTAGATTAAAAATAAACACTTACAAACGAGTCCAAATCAACAGCCGTGGCTCCTGATGACACACTGAGGTCTTGTAAACCGAAACGATTACTCCGCATAAGAAATTAAACATTCTTTTCTATATTATTAGCTTTAATCCACAGCCTGGACAAACAGTTCTCGGTGCATGTTTGACTGTAGTCCAATTGTATCCAGTAGTTTTAATGATTAGTGATGCAGTTTGTTGATAGATATTGGTGATTAGCTCTCGCTAATAATATTGTAAACAATGTTAAATTTCTTGCACAAACCAATCATTTCATTTTACAAGACCTCAGTGTGTCACCAGGAGCCATTTTTAATCTAAAAACCTGTCTCCACTCACTGTCATTGTATGAATCACCACCAGATTCAGCTCAAAGTCTTCTTTAATCTTCTGCTGAAGACAAATTAAGTCCCCTACACCTTGTAAGACCTGTGAATGAGTAAATTAATTTCCTTTTTGGCTGAACTATCCCTTTAACTATTATGAAAGTTAGCTCTCAGATGAATTAAATGAACCTGCTTACATATATTTTGGTCACAATTTACAATAAGGTTTCATTAGTTAACGTTTTTACTTACAAGAACTAATTATTAACAATACTTGTACAGCATTTATTAATCATACTTCAACATTTACTAATGCATTATTAACATCCAAAGTAATAACATTAGCTAAAGGGCTCTTTTTTATGATTTAATATTAATATTATGGCTCTTCTGAGTGTGCCAGTTTAGGTTCAGTTTAAAACACGATTCAGATTTTTTATTATAATGTGTTAAAAAGTGTCATGTTGGGGGCGTGTCCACAGCTCGCTGATTTATGGCTGTGTTGCTTCACATGTAAATTAGTTTCGGCTTCCCGCCAACGTAACAAGGGGGCGGTACAGTTTTACAGCCAACTGTGTGCTAGTTTCAAGTGCCGAGCTTGTACACAGAAACTAATAACCACGCACACTGAATTAACTTTGACTGAGGCACCGAATGCGCCGCTCGAAGCTGCGGCATGGCATACCAGACACTCTCTGTGGCGCCGCAGAAGCATGAAGTGTCCCGAATCGTCGCGCCACGCATTTTTGAATTCTAAACATAGGTTTCTGCAGCGGTCCGCGGCGCCCAGCCGTCGACTTGAGTGTACCCTGATAGAAACCTATGTTTAGAATTCAAAAACGCATGATAGTTAAGATCACAGGGAGCTTCCTGGATCGCGAGAAATGCAAACGGCTTAAGTATCAGGTAGACTCAATGAGAAGTACACATGTTTGCAAACCTACCTAAAGATACAACCAATAATTCCGATTAGAGCGATAATGTGGAGAATATTGATCTTGTGTTGAGCCCAATGAGCCTTGCATCTAAAAATAGAGCTAGCGTGTTCCTTTAGTGATATCGCTTCGACTCACGCTGAAAATGGCGGACGTGAATCAACAAACTGAGATTATGATGATGCGCCTGTCAATCAATATTGGTGGGCGGGGGGACCGCTCTCGTACGTAAAGTTGCGGTCGGTTTGAAAACCGCTCCAATTGGTCCACCATTTTTTATGTTGTTAAATTGAAAATAAAGCACTGGGTGTGCTTATATCACCCCAATATGACGGTCTATACACCATACATGAAAAGTAGATTTTTTACCATAGGTGCCCTTTAATGCAACAATGAACAACTTTATTTTCATTAACTAACGTTACCAAACATGAGCAAACACTGTAATAAATGTGTTGTTCATTGTTTGCTCATGTTTGTAAATGCATTAACTAATACAACCTTATTGTAAAGTGTTGTAAACTAGTCCAACATCAAATGTTTTTAACATCAAATACTGCAATACTCTTCATAATTACTGTTGTTCCTGACCTTCACAAAAATCGCAATGGCCATATTTGCACTCCGCGTCTCCTCCGCCAGCTCTTTGTTCTTCCAGTAAATATGATCCGACATCGTCATGATCAGCGTCTCCAAGCGGCTTTGGAAAGTGCCAGGAAATCGCTGCGGTCGCGGCAGCTGAACAAAAAAAGGTTATATTATAACATTTCTTATTTCAAGTCTTATTACATGTCTTTTGAGATGTTAATAATACTTGACATTCAAAAAAATTTATATTATTTTTTTCTGTTTACAATTTAAAGCAGTACATTACCCCTCCCCTACCACAATCATGGCATTGAAAAAAAACAAGAAAAAAGGGTATATATCCAAACAAACACATATATACATACATACACATACACTACCTGACAAAAGGGTTGCTGCCTATCCAAGTTTTAGGAAGAACAAATAATAACTTGACTTCTGGTAGATCATTTGGAATCAGAAGTGGCTTATATGAAAGTCAAAGGCCTCTAGATTATGCTTATTTGACCACAATAAAATATGATCATGTCTTGATTTTGAATGATTTCATTAGGACAGTAAGGTCTGACTTTGCTTAGACTAAAGTCTGGTCACTGAACCTTCAATAATGTCCAGTATAGAATATGTGGTCATGCTGCAGTGGAAACAGAATGAATATTGTGTCTGACTCCATCATGAGCTTGGAGGACTGCATCCATACATCTCTGCAATGACTCAAATCACTGATTAATAAAGTCATCTGGAATGGTGAAGAAAGCGTTCTTGCAGGACTCCCAGAGTTCATCAAGATTCTTTGTGTTCATCTTCAACGCCTCCTTCTTCATCTTACCCCAGACATGCTCAACAATGTTCATGTCTGGTGACTGGGCTGGCCAATCCTGGAGCACTGTGACATTCTTTGCTTTCAGGAGCTTTGATGTGGAGGCTGAAGTATGAGAAGTGCTATCCTGCTGAAGAATTTGCCCTCTCCTGTGGTTTGTAAGGTAATGGGCAGCACAAATGTCTTGATACCTCAGGCTGTTGATGTTGATCATCCACTCTGCAGATCTCTCACACGCCCCCATACTGAATGTAACCCCAAACCATGATTTTTCCTTCACCAAACCTGACTGATTTCTGTGAGAATCTTGGCTCCATGTGGGTTCCAGTAGGTCTTCTGCAGTATTAGTGAGGATTGGGATGCAGGTCAACAGATGGAAAAATCCACCTTCTGACACTTTTC
Organism: Danio aesculapii; assembly: GCF_903798145.1. Lineage (NCBI taxonomy): Eukaryota > Metazoa > Chordata > Actinopteri > Cypriniformes > Danionidae > Danio > Danio aesculapii. Next base: position 44,184,344 of record NC_079449.1, read on the forward strand.
CAAATGATCAACTAGAAATCAAGTTATTATTTGTTGCTTTTACAACTGGAATCGACGACAAGACTTTTGTCAGGTATTGTATATACATACATACATACATACATACATACACACACACGCACACATATATACAGATAAAGTAAGAAAAAAATATAAGGAGAAAATAAAAAGCAAACTAATAATAATAAAATACATATCATTACAGACTCCAAAAAAAAAAAAAAAAACTGTATATACATATATATATATATATATATATATATATATATATATATATATATATATATATATATATATATATATATATATATATATATATATATATATATATACATATATATATATATATACATATATATATATATATATATACATATATATATATATATATATATACATATATATATATATATATATATATATATATATATATATATATATATATATATATATATATATATATATATACATATATATATATATATACATATATACATATATATATATATATATATATATACATATATATATATATATATACATATATATATATATACATATATATATATATATATATATACATATATATATATATATATACATATATACATATATATATATATATATACATATATACATATATATATATATATATATATACATATATATATATATATATATATATATATATATATATATATATATATATATATATATATATATATATATATATATATATATATATATATATATATATATATATATATATATATATATATATATATATATATATATATATATATATATGCTTGTTCAAACTATTTATTGCTTATTTAAAATGAGCTGGAAAACATTGTTATTTTATGTTCAGTCCACTTAAATTTACTTAATCCACTTGTGTTGTGACAACATGAATGAATTGTGTGGAACCTCGCATTTTTACAGTGTAAACAAGTTGTATAGACTTTCAGTATAGTCATTTAGCAAAGCGACTAGATTTACCTTCAGCTTGTTTGAGTCCAACAGATGCTGAGCCATTGACTTCACTATGATCTCTAGAAAGAACCACGAGAACTGCAAAAAACAAAAACAAACAGATATCAAACTAATGACTTAAAATTAAAATGAAAGACAAAATTAACCATATTGATTTAGTTAGCTCACATTTCTAGTTTTGTGGTGAACAATTCATCTGTGCATGCCATTAGGAAAAAAAATGGTGAGCAGGAGGAGTTTGATAATATCTCTCCCTAAACTCTTTTCAAAAACTCCTTTTAATATGGAAAATATTCCTTCAATCGGGTGCTGTTGCTTTTATTTAAAACAAGAATTAAATCATCCTTTAGACTTGATCGTCTTTAGACTCCTGTCTTCAATCTGGCAACCTGCGCTTGCGTGTGTATTGATCCAGGAATGTAATACCTAGTTCAACCACTGGGTGTCAAACTTACATACTGCACCTTTAACTTTAACATACTGCACCCTTTCACAATAATGTTGAGGAGCACTGAAAACCTGTAACCATTGACTTGAATAGCAGGAAAAACTAATACTATGGAAGTCAATGGGTAAAAGTTTTCCAACATTTTTCAAAATATCTTCTTTTCTGTTCAAGTCAAGAGTGAGAAAATGACAGAAACCTTTGTGTTCTTTATTTTTGTGTGAAATATCCCTTTAAATAAAGACTTCTTTAAGAGAGAAATGCTTGTTGCTGTATCTCACTTTCAGGACGTTGCGTATGACCGACTGTTCATTGCTCTTCAGGTCAGAGGTCATTCCCTTGGCCAGCTCTTCATGAATGGTTCTGAAGCCGCATGCTTCAGTCTTAAAGACAAACTTCATAACAGAGAAAACATATTTCACATATTAGAAAGCATTTAAGGAGGAGCTGTAGACTAATGGTTAGGAAGTTGAATTTGTAGGACAAAGCTTGCAAGTTTTAACCAACAACTGTTATATGTGTGTGTGTGTGTGTGTGTGCTGGTTTTGGTGGTTTGTGAGGACATACGTTTGTATAAATTACATGGATATGACCTACAGTAGGCATTCAAATGTTAGGGTGGTTTACGAGGACATGCATTGTGTCCTTGTAATTCAAAAATGTTAAAAATCATACTTTTTTTATTGTTTGTTTTGACTTGGGCTTGGGTTTTGGAGATGGGTAGGGTAAGGCCATATAATAAATGGCTTTTACTTGGGTTAGGGTTAGGGTGAGTCCTTATAAAGCACCAAAGCCAATGTGTGTGTGTGTGGATGGGTCAAATGCAGAGCACAAATTCTGAGTCTATAATTTGGATATCTTCATATTATTATTTGAACATGTTTAGTATTTCAACATGGTCACAGATCCTTTCATTACATACATTTCTTTAAAAAGTCATCAGCAAATGATCAATAAAGAAATGGGTCAAATATGATTAATGTATTATTCCAAATATTATTTTAATATTCTCAAAATGTCTGGAAACAAGTCAACAGCTTTGCTTTTTGATTAGTATGTCTTCAAATAGTGAATGTTGAATTTTCAAAGATGTGTATATTGTTAAAGGTCTTTTTACTTGCCAGTATTAAAGGTGACCTATTTTTACGGGATCTAAAATAAGTCTCTAGAGTGTGTGTATGTGAAGTTTCAGCTCAACTCACCAGTTGTTGACACTAAAAAAGTGTGGTCTGAAATATTTTGAGTTTACTCAAATTTGGACCACATTCAGAGCGGTAGTCAGTGCTTCTCAACCATGTTCCTGGAGGACCACCAGCTCTGCACATATTCCATATCTCCTAAACCAAACACACCTTATTCAGATCATCATTAGCAGAGACTGAAAGACCTGTAATGGGTGTGACCGACAAAAGAGACATCCAAAACGTGCAGTGCTGGTGATCCTCCAGGAACGTGGTTGAGAAACACTGGTCTAAAAAAATGCACATGATTGGATTTTTGTTGCATTAAACACTAAAAAAAAATGTTGTGTCTGTTAAAATCTTATTAATTTACTGTCATAATTTAAGTTTTGTAATATTAAATGTCAACTCGAATTTCCTGAGTAAATCTGTATATATTTTCACATAAGAGTTAAATATCAGCATTAATTTACTCTTAATATTTAAAGGAGACCTATTATGCCCCATTTTACAAAATGTAAAATGAGTGTATGATGTCCCTAGAGTGTGTGTGTAAAGTTTCAGCTCAAAATAACCCACAGATAATGTTTTATAACTCTCTGAAACTGACCCTTTTAGGCTTTGATCCTAATTGTGGCTTTTTGGTGACTGTTGCTTTAAATGCAAATGAGATTGTGCTCTTCTCAGAAAAGGGCGGAGCTACAGATGTCTGTGTGTCAGCATAGTGTCAGATTCAAAAGCAAGACTAATGTACTATGCTAATGAGGGAGAGATGGGCAGTAGTGGGCGGGGTTTTCCCCCTCTGATGACACGTACAAAGGGAGAATGTCAATCAAAGTGTTTCTGCAGACTGTTTTCATCAAGTCTGATTATAAACAATAGAATTAACACATTTTTAAAATTAAAAGCTGCTTATATTCTGCTGTCTTATATGTGTGTGCTTTTTCTGTCATTTTAAAATGGATAAGGATATTCTGCACAATTCAGATAGCAATCATACTATTGGCTGTGAGCTTGAGTGAATAATGCATTATGAGTTTATAACAAATATACCTTTATGTAAGAGTGCAAATAGTTGTCCAGGTTCTCCTCGTGGCACTTGGCTAAGATGTGGATCAGGACCCTGATAGGCGAGAGGATGTGATGCGATTTTAAAGTTAGAATCAAATCTGAAAGCATTCATTTTCCTTCGGCTTAGTCCCTTATTTATCAGGAGTCGCCGCAGCGGAATGAACCGCCAACTATTCAAGCTTATGTTTTATGCAGCGGATGCTCTTCCGGCCGCAACCCAGAACTGGGAAACACCCATACACACTCACATTCACACCCACACTCATATACTACGTTCAATTTAGTTAATCAATTCCCCTATAGCACATGCGTTTGGACTGTGGGGGAAACCAGAGCACCCACGCCAACATGGGGAGAACATGCAGAAATGCCAACTGGTCCAGCCCAGACTTGACAGTGAGCCACCGTGCTCCCGACCATACAAACAATGTTTTTAGTAAAGATTTTAGTACCTGGTGGTGCTGGTGGTGACTTCATCAGAGTCGTTTTGCGTAAGCACTTTAAAGAGCTGGTTGAAGATAACAGGAAGGAAGCGAATTATGGCATGAATCTTCTCCATGCTCAGGAGCCCCTGACAAAACAGTAATAAAAGGAAACATTTTAGTTTAAGTAACAGCTCACAGCATTTATTACTGGCTTATTAACTGCTTATTAGATAAGATAGATATCTTAAAAGATATTAACTGTTATAAAGTATGATCTTATTTTACATGTCTCGTCCTAGCCAATACCCAAACCTAAATTACTACAAACCTAACTATTAATAAGCAGCTGAGCAGTAATTTGTTAAGCTAAAGTCATAGCTAATGCCTTGTTAATAGAGTGAACTGTACATTAAAATAAAGTGTGACCAAAATAAATAACGTTCATCGAAATGCTACAGTGATCAGATAATCTTATTTTATTTTATTTATCAGGTAATCTAATTTTGTTGTGTGAGAAAGGAATGAGGATACAAGATTTTATCGAACTACCTTTTGGAGTTACTAAAAACATTGGCTTTTTGGTGACTGTCGCTTTAAATGCAAATGAGATTGTGCTCTTCTCAGAAAAGGGCGGAGCTACAGATGTCTGTGTGTCAGCATAGTGTCAGATTCAAAAGCAAGACTAATGTACTATGCTAATGAGGGAGAGATGGGCAGTAGTGGGCGGGGTTTTCCCCCTCTGATGACACGTACAAAAGGAGAATGTCAATCAAAGTGTTTCTGCAGACTGTTTTCATCAAGTCTGATTATAAACAACAGAATTAACACATTTTTAAAATTAAAAGCTGCTTATATTCTGCTGTCTTATTTGTGTGTGCTTTTTCTGTCATTTTAAAATGGATATGGATATTCTGCACAATTCAGATTGCAATCATACTATTGGCTGTGAGCTTGAGTGAATAATGCATTATTCAAAATAAATAACGTTCATCGAAATGCTACAGTGATCAGATAATCTTATTTTATTTTATTTATCAGGTAATCTAATTTTGTTGTGTGAGAAAGGAATGAGGATACAAGATTTTATCGAACTACCTTTCGGAGTTACTAAAAACATTGGTAACAGTTTAAATCACAATTCATTGCTATTAACTACTGGCTTATTACCTGCCTATTAAAAAGATATTAACTGTTTATGAGCACTGATAGAGTATGATCTTGTTTACATCCATAGTCCTAGCCAATAACCAAACCTAAAGCCAACTAATACCTTACTGACCAACAATAAGCAGCTAATTAGTAGTTTGCTGAGCTAAAAGTCTTAACAGTGTGAATTGTATATTAAAATAAATTGTGTTTATTTTCACAGATGTTATTCAAACATATTACATGTTTATTTGTTACTCTGAACATTTCACTTTCCAATGTCCAAATCTGCACTATTAACCCAGTCAAAAGTCTGTTTTCTCCTTGTGAGCGCAGTATGTAATTTTCACCACTAGATGGTGCTTATTCACAACAAACAATGGTGTAGTTTGATGACGGTGTGACTGAGTGTGGAATCGTGAGAGTTGTAGTCTCCATTATATCCTACAGGACTTTCATCATCCTACAGGTAAAAGTTATCATATTATTATTATATATTTGTAGTGTTTTGAATACGGTTATCACAAATGATGCCTCCACAACTAAATATCAGTTTAGTAATTTGAAATACTAATAAAATAATTATAATGATAATAATTAAAATAATGTCTTTAATTTAATAGAAAATATTTCCTTTATTTACCGCCTTTAAAAAGATGCACACAGAATCCATCAAATCTCTTACTAATTTGAATTTAGAATCGAACGTATAATATTTCCATCATATTTGAAGCAAAATATATATCAGCAAAACATAAGCCTGTTCTAGCAGTTTTTTTTGTACATTTTAATGAAAAAAATTGTACATATTGTGGCTTAATCATTCCTTTTCATTAATAAAAGCACATTTAGTTATCTGCATGTGATTCCTCGTCTCTTCCCATCAGAAATCCTGACAATATTTGTATATATCTATATGCACAGCTAGAGTTTTTCAGCCAATGGTAAACTTCCGGCGAAAGATTTATATGACTATTTTCAATTTCATACGGTTTCTTTTACAGCATTGATGCTGTAATGTAATTAAAATACAACCAGTTAAACAGACTTAAGCATTCATTTAGTTATTCAGGCGTATAATGAGATGAAAGACTGTGTAAAGCTAGCGCCGTCAGTAGCAGCAGACTAGCGCAAAAACTCTGGGGTAAAACAAATTTACATATTTTAAAGACATGGCGGGGGGAAATGTAATTTAATGCAGTGCTTCGTGTCCTGTCTGAGACCTACTTTATATTGTATCAAGCAGTGAAGATCTAGTCTTAAAGAAATCAGATCTTAAACGTGGTGATTCTGTAATGGAACGACTGTTTACTTGAAGAGCTTGGGCTGGCTGACTGAAAATGAGAAGTCTCTGTGAATATACCAGGTTGCAGCTACAAAAATACAACCCAGACCTCACTGATTTGGTCAATACACTTACTTTAAGGCAGTTGAGGAAGTTTGAGGTAGGAGGTTGAGAGATTTCTGCCTCTCGTTTTTGGCACTGCTGGAAGAAGCGGTTTAGATGGGGATCCTGCAAAAAAACAAACAAAAAAAAAACAATGGGAGTTATGAGATCTTTGGATTTATGGGCAATATACACTGCAAAAACTGCTTTTCTTGTCTCATTACTAGTCCAAATATCTAAAAGTTCTTATATCAAGAAGTATTTTCTTGACAAGTAAAATGTATTGCCTTCTTTTATAGAAATAATGAGTCAAAATGGAGTACAAAATAAGCTAAATAATCTGTCAATGGGGTAAGCAAAATAATCTTGTTTTCGCTTTGAAATCTGATTTTAGCTAACACCATTGACAGATTAGTTTGCTTGTTTTAATGAAAAACCCACTTCACTTTGACTTATTTCCAACCCAGGCTCATTCCGATTACGTACCCCTATATACATTTCTGGAGAGTGTGAAATACGTCCCAGGAGGTGTGTTTTTTGCAGGGTTTGTTTTGCGAATCCACCAGAGGCCGCTGTGTACGCTTACTGAGATCTCAAATTTCTCTCGTGAGCGCCATTCGCATTAATCCACGCTGTCGACTGACTGACAGACTGACCGATTGACTGGTCCACCCTCCTCCTTCCTTAAACCCAACCAATAGTGTTTTCGAAAGCAATCCAGAAAAAGAAAAGCCCTCACCTGATTTTTACCACGTTTTCAGATTTTACCACATTCTCACCCTGCTATTGTTTAATTTATTTTTGGGGTTTTGTTTTTGTCTTACCTGCTTTCTGGAACCGTTCTTCACCGGACTCCAACCACGTCGCAGTGGTCAACTCTGCTCTATGTCACAAAACCGCCGCCGTACGAGGCGAGCCACTGGGCAAACTGGTAACAGTGGAAAAGCCATCCATACAGAGGTAAGCTGTCAGCTGGCAGCGTGAAAAGGAACGGCGTAGCGTTCGTTTTAAAGGCGAACTGCAGACTTGACTGTTGCATCTCGCCAGGTTATTGCTTTTTCTACTCTTTTAGCTGTACGAGCCATTCTTATCAAACGGAAACAGGTGATTCCTCCATCACATGACATGTAGATCCGACAAATCTTTAGCAGCATAAAACTTGAGAAATTAAGATGTTTACTTGCAGGAACTCTCAAATCTTTTTTCAAGAGCTGGAATCCTGTTTTAAACTATATCAAGGGCTTACCCTGTTGATATCAGTTCTAATACAGTAAATAATTGTAAAGAGGAAATATTAACTCCTTAAGGCGTACTTTAAAAAAAAGAGTTTTTTTACTCTTTTATTGTACACTTGCTCTATAATAATTATTATTATTTTTTATTATTATTTTTGGTCTCTCAGAGGATATGTTTGTTTATAATTCATAAACTGTATTAATGTTATTTTGAGGGGATAGTGGGAAAATAAGAAAACTAAGACAGTCAGTAATTTTTTCTGTGTTGTATCGCATACTTGTAACACGGGGAGTGACAGAGACAACTGAGGTTTAGGATCCACTTGCAGGTTTAATCAAAGTCAGGGGAGCAATGGTCAACACAGGTGCAAACAAATGTTAAAAGGCAGTCCAGAATCGTAGTCAAACACAGGCGAGAGGTCAGTAGACAGGCGGCAGACAAGGAGAAAGGGAAACCAGGCAAAGATCGAAAACACGGAGTAACAAGACTAAGGGAAACGCGTTGAAATGTCACGTTACAGATAACAGGACTCAGCAATGGAAGTGAGAGTGTGCGCTGTATAAATAATGTGTGTAATCAGTCTCTGACAATCCTCAGCTGGTGCAAATGTAATCAGTCAAAATGAGGAAGCATGTGTGTTTGTGAACGGAGTGCATGTATGAAAATGTAGTCCATGATTGGCGGATTTGTAGTCCATAGGTTATTGTGAGGGTGAGTGCTTACCAGCGACCTCTGGTGGTTAGAGATCGCTGGTAATCATGACAATACTACTATGTATGGTCTTGTTAAACACCAATACGAAAAAAAAACAAACAACAACAAAAAAAAAAAGTAGCTCTGGCTACATAATTCGCGATCTCCAGAAATGTATTTCAAGAGTTCACACTTAGCTGATGATTGATTATCAAGCTTGTTTGGCATGCTGTCCCAGAGAGAGCCCTGAGTTCATAAGATCCTCGAGCCCAGGTAGATCTGGAGAACTCCCCTGCTGTAGTAGCTGATGAAGAGATAGCGATTGCTCTTAAGAGATAACGACTTACTAGGAGCACGTCTATGGTGGCGATTTGGATTAGTCAGTTAACTCAAGTTGCATGTTTTTGGACAGTGGGAGGAAACCGGGGGAAACCCACGTGAGAACAGGGAGAACGTGTAAACTCCGGACAGAAACGTTGGCTGGCTTGGTAAGGACAAGAACCAGTGACGTTCTTGCTGCGAGTCAACAGTGCTAACCACTGGGCCACCGTGCCACCCATCTATAAAAGGAGGAGGAGTAGGGGTGGAAGGGGGATTCTTCAAAACGAAGATGGCTGTCATATGGGACTCATGGGTGTTTATAGTGGCTTAGGAATCGTCTGATTGGTGAATCATAAATTGGATAATGCAGGACCAGCCGCAAGCAATCATAAGCACGTTTATTAGTTCATAAATAAACTTCACATAGGGCTACGTTCTCAGAATGACCCTATGTTACTTATTTTTCTTGCTTATATTTTACTTGTCTTGAAAAAGATTTAAGAATTTGTATGTATTTGGACTTGGTGAGACAAATTCTAAGAAAGAAAAGCATTTATTCATAACAGTGTAACATTTATCTGATATTGTGTTTTTTTCCCCCAAACCTGAGTATAAACTGTAGAAAGCACCAAAGTGGACAATTTGAAGATCTGCTTCCCTCCATCGACCCACTTCACATCGGAGCCATTCTGCAAACAACCAAAAAATAAATCTGTTCCTACAATATATTCAAGCAAATCATTATCTGTCTCAGCCCTGGTGTCCTGTTCAAATGGACTAGCCTTTTGTTATGTTGGTGGCTGTTTTGTCCCATTGACTTCCATTATAATGCCAAGCCATGACAGCATATAATCATGCATTCTTGATTGCTTTACCTGTTTGGAAGGGGTACAATGTGTAATTTTTACTGTTGATCAATAGTTGACAGCATTAACCCTTTAGATAGGCCTGTTCAAAAGAGTTTCAGGCTTTTATAAGGAGTTCAGTGGAGTGAAACAGCAGATTATAGTGTGTGTGCAGAAATACACTTACTGTGTTTACTGTGTTCTGAGAGTGCTGAGTGCTTATTTTGATTTTCTCAGACATATCAAGGTAAGTGTGTAAAGATCTTACTCTCTCTCACACACACACACACATACATACACACATACACACATACACACGCACTATAATCTATATAAAAGTCAGAAACTGAGCTTTTTTGGCCCTCAAACTGATGATCAACAGTAAAAATGACAAGTTGTCCCTCTTTCCAACAAGGAAAACCAGCAACAATCAAGAAAGCATGATTATATGCTGTCATAAGCAGTGTGCAGAACACTCACGGCCATTAGAAAACCATTCAAAAAAAGGTGCCTCTCATTATAAAATAAAACTTTGGTGTCACCTTCTTCATCATCATTATCATCATCCTTTTTCTAAACAGATTGTTTCTCAGTTCCTTGACTAACCTTAGTGGACGAAGGCTCTTTAATGTGTAAATATCCACCAGGCAAAGTGCAGGAGACAGGAATGCTGAAGTCCTGAGAGGAAATGCGTCCATCCTTCAGAAGAGGCAGCCATGCATAACCCACTGCAACATAGACCACAAACACAGGAGAAATGGGTCAATCTAATGGTAGATCGACTGGTAAAAATGAACTAATTAAATTTTTTATAATCACACTTGATAAAAACACTTTGATTGACATTCTCCCTTGGCATCTGTAGCTCCGCCCTCTTTTTGAAAAGAGCACAATCTCATTTGAATTTAAAGCGACAGTCAACACAACAGCACGATTAGATCAAAGCCTAAAAGGGTCAGATTCAGAGTTATGCAACATTATTTGTGGGTTATTTTGAGCTAAAACTTCACACACACTAGCGACTTATTTTATATCTCATAAAAGGGGGCATAAGAGGTACCATTTAACCCCCTAGGGCTTAGTGGACATCACATTTTAGCTCTTAACTGGCTGTTTAAAATACTTTGAATATTTTATATTTTGTTACAGACATACAGTGTCATCCTACAACAGTTTTGCAGCATATGAAATGTCTCAAACACTCTGTAAAATGGGCAAAAAAATTTGTTTTTACTCTCTGATGGTCAAAACATGTTAAAAAAATATGTATGTGTTATTAATGCATTAAAACACTTTTTCCTGTATGTTATTTATGTAAATTCAGACCACGAGTCCACATATATGGACATAATTTTCTCTAAAAGTACATCATATCAAAACATGATACTTAGATTTATATTCTAATTATGTTCTAATAAGCCCAAATAGCAAAGAGAAATTAAAAATGCATGTAAAAAAACAGCTTGGGCCTTAAGAAGTAAGATTTACATATGCAGAACATATGCAGTTTTGTCCAGAACAGTTGATACCTGGCAATTCAAGAGCCTCTTTCTTCTTAGAGCTGGTCTTGGCATTGATGTCACAGGTCACATGATAAAAGGAGAAGAGTATGTGGTGTTTCTCATGAAGATGTGTGGGCAGCTCAATCTTGACCTGGTCAGAGCACAACAATCCTTAATGTCCAGATAGCTTTTTATCTAAAATATACAACGCTCAGTATGAATCCATGAATCCATTTCGGCTAGAATAAAGGAGATTTTAATTGTTTTAAGACCATTTTAAGGTCAATATTATTAGCCCCTTTAAGCAATATTAGTTTTGGATTGTCTCCAGAACAAACCACTGTTATACAATGACTTGTCTAATTACCCTAACTTTACCCTGATTAACCTAGTTAAGCCTTTAAATATCACTTTAAGCTGAATACTAGTGTCTTGAAGAATATCTAGTCTAATATTATGTGCTGTCATCATGGCAAAGAGAAAAGAAATCAGTTATTAGAAATGAAACTTCTTTCCATATCTCCTGTCTTTGGGGATTAGAAAATCAGTCCTGCGATTCCTGTCCAATCAAAATGCACATAGATCACATCATACTGAACTACCTTAAGACATGAAGCAAACTGGAAGCTTTAAAAGTCTCCAAGAAGATACTTTACACGCAATGACCTAGAGACTGTTTAGACTGCATGTCACTGATGAGAAGAACAAGCAATAAAGGCCTTAAACTATCATTAAATGCACTACAGAATGTTACGTTTACACACACACACATGCACAAATGACATGTAAACACGTCAACTTTTCCCAGTGTAATACTCAATACTCTTGAGTCTTATTGAAAGGGTTACATTTACTCATACTTTGAGTAATATTTACAACAGATACTTGCTACTCTACATTTTTTGGGGCAAGTAATGGTACATTTACTTGAGTCTGATTTTTCAGTACTCTTTCCACCACTGCAGGGGGGGTAATAATTCCATTTAACATTTTTTACCAACATATTAATTTGGGTTTACTCATTTTTGGACTGTAATCTTCTGTTTTTATTAGTTTAGTTTCAGTTTTGGCTACTGATTGATCTAATGCAGGGGTCACCAAACTTGTTCCTGGAGGGCCGGTGTCCTGCAGATTTTAGCTCCAACCCTAATCAAACACACCTGAACAAGCTGATCAAGGTCTTACTAGGTATTCTTAAAACAATCAGGCAGGTGTGTTGAGGCAAGTTGGAGCAAAACCCTGCAGGGACACCGGCCCTCCAGGACCATGATTGGTGACCCCTGATCTAATGTATATGCACAAATGTATCATTGTAAAGCTTTCTATAGAAAACATGAATGCAAACGTCTGAAAAAAACATAGTGGTGAAGTAATTAATGCTGATGAACAATGAAATTAATAAGAAAAATAAGCAACCTCATCATAAAAGTCTGGGTTCTGTGAATGGTGCAGAACTGTGGTACAGGCAGTCGTCGTAAAAACTGGGCCTCCCGGCTTTCCATAGATGCACTGTGGAAATAGATTTAGAACATTCATATATTCGTAAAGTCAAAAGAGCCGTTCACACTAGGCCTGAGAACTATAAATATAATGATAACTGTGATTTAATGTTGGCCAAAGATTAATATCGATTAATCGCATCCAAAATAAAAGTTTGTTTTGACATAAGATACGTGTGTGTGTGCTGTGTTTTTTAATTATGTATACAGTATATAAACACGCACATGTATGCGTATATTTGAGAAAATGTCTATTTATATTTGGATATCAAATCTTTGTGTATATGAGCTATGCATTGACCTATATTTTGTATATTTTTTTATGTATGTGTGTCTTATGTCAACACAAATGTTTATGTTGGATGCGATTTATCTATATGTGATTAATACTACTATATTTGTGTTCAAACCAGCAAACAATAACATTTAGTTTATTTATTGTTATATTTGCTCTGTTCTTTTTGCATTACTCCAATTTAACCAGCAGATGTCCTCAGTGTGTTACCTTTTTGGCATGCCTGACCAGTGAATCCAGCTTATGTAATCTATCTAATCAGCTAATTTAGCGATTGTTGCCAGTTTAAGTGGAACAAAAACAACACAAATATTTTTCCCCCCCCAGCATTTTCAAAGGATATCTGGATATCTGAGGTATTTTCATTTTTACACTCAATTAGCTAGCCTGGCTTGCATAGCTTCTATCATTCCACACACATGGTATGGTATAACCCAGTGTTTCCCAACCCTGTTCCTAAAGGCACACCAACAGTGCATCTTTTGGATGTATCCCTTATCTGAACCATTCATTTCAGGTTTTCAAGTCTCTTTTAATGTTCTGATGATTTGATTCAGGTGTATTTGAATAGGGAGAGATTGAAAATGTGTACTGTTGGTGTGCCTTCAGGAACAGGGTTGGGAAACACTGGTATAACCAATTGTTTTCAAGATCTTTAAATAATCCATAATTTCAAGAAGTGTGCTTCTCCACAATGTTGTCTGTAGCTTTAAATTCAGTTCAGTTCAGGTTTATTTGTATAGCGATTTGCACAACAATTATCGCTCCAAAGAAGCGTTAAATTGTGAAAGCACTTAATATTTCAATGGATTCTGTCTGGCTGTCAGTGTTTTATCCTTTATTAGCTGTGAAATAAATGTGTTATGACTATCCTTGATTGAAATTTCAAGTCACATCTTGTGTCTGCTGAGGGGTTTAGCCGCTTCCTTAGGAAATAATACATGGCGCGACAGGTCTTCATTTGTGGCTTATTTTATAATATTTATTGTTTTTATTTAATATTTTTATTGTAGAGCTTGTTTGAACAAAAACTGATAAGAAATAAACAAAATCAAACGACTTTGGTCATCAAACACTGAAGGTAAGGTCTAAAGACCATGTGCTCCCAGCAGGCCCTTCTCCAGTAAGCCTGCAGGGGGTGCAAATCTCCAAAATAAAAGAAATCAAGATTAACGCAAACCTTTAAATAAAATAAACAAATGGCTCCTACAAAATGAATGCACTGTAAAAAATGCAGGGTTCCACACAATTCATTCATGTTGTCCCAACACAAATTGATTAAGTTAAATTAACACTTTTAACAAATTTATGTTGATTGAACATAAAAAATTAAGTTGTGCCAATGAAATCTCAAGAATTGTGTCATTTCAGCTTATTTTCAATAAGTACTTTGAACGAGAAAAAAAAAAAATTTTTTGAGTGTGTGATCTCTATATTGTTTATGATTATCCATATGGTTGTTATTCAGAATGATGTCTTTATTTTTATCTTTATAGTTATTTTCCTTGGTGCGAACGAGCCAAAATCTTAAGAAAACTGATGAAAACTTGTGTTATATGACCTTAAGAGGCTTGGCATGTTCTTCATCAGAGCTTCGAAACTCCACACAGACAGCAATATTTCGAGCCTATTGAATGAAAAAGACAAACAAACAATAATAATAACAATACACTGCATAAACTAAATGAACAAAGAGCACAAAACTTTAAAATACACAGTGAAATCCTTAATTTGACCTAGAGCAATTTCATCTTGTTCACGTTCTCCTGGAGGCGAGCGCTCCCTTTCAGAGAATGTGAACAAGCTGAAATTTATTTGTGTGACAAAATATTTAAGACAGTAATATACCAGCAAAATAAATAAATAAATAAATAAAAGTGTCACGCAAAAAAGGATCTTTTCACCAATGAATTCATGCATTTTCACCAATTTACATTATATCCAAAGTGAAGTTTAGTTATAAACAAATTTCGAGAGGATCACGTGCTTATGATTGCTAGCGGCTGGATCCGCATTATCCAATTCTCAATGCACCAATCAGACCCTGGGTTACGTACCACCGCTATCTTCATTTTGAAGAATCCCCCCATCCACCCCTACTCCTCCTTCTTCCTAGATGGGTGACACGGTGGCCCAGTGCTTAGCACTGTTGCCTCACAGCAAGAATGTCTCTGGTTCTAGGCTTTACCAAACCAGCAGACATTTCTGTGCGGAGTTTACATTTTCTTCCCGTGCTCACGTGGGTTTCCCCCGGGTTTCCCGGTTTCCTCCCACCGCCCAAAAAAAAAAAAAACATGCAACATAAGTTAATTGACTAATCCAAACCGGCACTATAGACATGCTCCTAGTAAATGGTTATCTCTCAAGAGCAATCACTGGCTGTTCATTGGTTATTACAGCGGGGGAGTTCTCGAGATCTACCTGAGCTCAAACTCCCTTGCAACGGGAGGGAGCCCCGGGCTCGAGGATCTTATGAGCTCAGGGCTCTCTCCTGGGACAGCATGCCAAACAAGCTTATAATTAATCATCAGCTAAGTGTGAACTCTTGAAATATAATGTAAAAACATCTACAACTCCAAATCAGAAACATTTGGGACAGTGTGGAAAACGCAAATAAAAAAGAAAGTAGTGATTTCTAAATTTACTTTGACTTGTATTTCATTGCAGACAATATGAACACAAAATATTTCATTTTTTTGTCTGGTCAATTTCCTTTTGATTTGTAAATCCTTTCCTGTCATTCAGACCAGCAACACATTTCTAAAAAAAGTTGGGACAACAGCAGTTCAGGCCTAATAATCAGGTCCATTGGTTAAATAATAATGTAATGTAAAACAGGTGATGTCAACAGGTGATTGTAGTTATGATTTGGTAGCAGCATCCAAGAAAGGTCTAGTCCTTTAGGAGAAAAGATGGGTTGAGGATCGCCAGTTTGCCAACAAATACGTGGAGAAATGATAGAAATGTTTAAAAACAATGTTCCTCAAAGAAAGAGAGGAAGACATTTGGATATTTCACCTTCAACAGTGCAGAACATCATCAAAAGATTCAGGGAATCTGGAGGATTTTCAGTGTGTAAAGGACAAGAGTGCAAGCCTAAACTGAACAACCGTGATCTCCGATCCCTCAGGCGGCGCTGCATCCTGATTCATCTATAAGCCATATCCCCACATGGGCTCAGGACTACTGTGGCAATCCTTTGTCAAGTACCACAGTACATAGTTACATCCACAAATGCCAGTTAAAACTGTGCTGTGGCAAAAGGAAGCCCTATGTTAACAGTGTCCAGAAGCATTGTTGACTTGTCTGGCTCAGATGCGACTGGGATGAACCACCACACAGTGGAAAGTGTACTGTGGTCAGATGAATCAGTATTTCAGGTATTTTTTTCAGACTGTTACCAGCAACAAGCCAGGGTCTGGGTTGTGTCAGTGCCCTCAACAAAGGTAACCTGCACTTCTGTGATGCACCATTAATGCTGAAAAGTACAGAGAGATTTTGGAGCACAATATGCTGCCTTCTTTTCCAGGGATGCTCATGCATATTTCAACAGGACAATGCAAAACCACATTCAGCACAAATGATAAAGTCCTGGCTGTGGAGTAAGAGGATACTTGACTGGCCTGTCTGCAGTCCCGAACTGACAATGAAGACCCCGTACTGCTGCCCACCTTAAGACTTGTTTGCAGGAGGAATGGGACAAAATTACACCTGAAACACTTCATATTTGGTGCCTTCAGTCCCTAAATATCTTCAAGTTTTGTGAAAAGGAATGGCAATGTGACAAAGTGTTAATGTCATGGATTGGTCAGGCTCTCACGACCCCCACTCACGAAGATCACCATCACCTGACTTCTAATGAGCACACAGCTGCATCACATTCACGAGCACCAGATAAAAGCACAGCACTCCAGTCGCTCATTGTCCGGGCTCGTCTCGACGAAAGCGGACAACTGAGCGACCACTCAGCGTAGTCATCCTCAGCTAAACAAACGATTTACTTACCTGTTCTCTTTGTATTCCTCCTAGTCTTCCTGGTCCTCCCGAATCGTCCTGTCTTCCAGTCCTTCCAAGTCTGTGTCATCCTCTGTCAGCTGTATCTGGTGTGTGCTGTCCATCCTCGTGTATTCCTGTTACCCAGCCACGGAGGAAAAGACCCCAACATCATTCCTGATCCTCCTGGCTATCCTTCATGTGCTCCTTGTTGTCATTTAATAAACACCCTAACGTTTCCTTACCTCTGTCTCCTGTCCGCTTCATAACAGAAGCCCGGACCCTTAACGACGACAACATGAGCACCCCCGATCACCTTCAAGAGCTGGTGACCAGTTGAAGCGGATTCTACAGCCACCAGCTCCACTTTCCAACGCACCACCAGCACCGAGCACTTCCGCCTCCACAGTTTCTTCTTCGGCCCTTCCTTCCAGTCCCATGGCCCGACCAGCGCCCTACTCAGGCGGAGCGGGGGAGTGCAATGGTTTTCTGTTACAATGTTCCCTCATATTCGAAATGCAACCTTCTCTATATCCCACAGATAAGTCGAAGATCGCCTACATCGTATCTCTACTCTCTGGACCTGCACTTAAATGGGCTGAGACGATCTGGAACCAAGCCGGGCCGGTCATGAATTCCATCACTACCTTCACGGAGTATTTCAAAGAGGTGTTTGGACGTTCTGATGGGGAAGTAGCCGCTGGAGAGCAGCTGTATCATCTAAAGCAAGGTACTCTATCTACACAGGAATATGCTCTCCGGTTTCGCACTCTAGCAGCTGCAAGTGGATGGAATGAGAGATCGTTGTTGACCACGTACCGGCTCGGCTTGGAACCCACGCTCCGAATCCAACTGGCCACATTAGATGATACAATGGGTCTGGAGAGATTCATCCAACATTCTCTCCGATGTTCCGATCGTCTCCGTTCCTATCAACAGGACACCATCACCCCCTCGTCTGCACTCCTCCAATCGCCTGAGTCAACAGCCTCTCCAGAACCAGAACCCATGATAATAGAGTCTGGAAGACTGACATCAGCGGAACGACAGAGGAGGCTGACCCGGGGTCTGTGTCTATACTGCGGTGTCAGTGGACACACCCGTATGGAGTGTCCCCTTCGTCCCATTCGGACTTCAGTGAGTGTATTCAGTACGAATATTGAACAATGTAAACCACTTACTACCACCGTACAAATAACTACTGCCTCTATTTCTCTCCTTGTCACAGCCCTCATCGACTCCGGGTCAGCAGGGAACTTCATCTCCCAATCCCTCTGTCGTCAACTCCACCTCCGTACTGAGGCGTCCTCGCATATATACCAGATACAACCGATAACCCAGTGCACTCGATCTTCGACCCGTATCCATCGACAATGCGAAGACATCCTTCTTCAAGTGGGGTTGTTACATCAAGAGAGGATTCAATTTCTGGTTCTGGAGGGTGCAAATATGGACATCATTCTAGGGCGCCCGTGGCTGGTGAAGCACGATCCCATCATCTCTTGGGGCACAGGAGAGATAAAGAAATGGGGATCTGGATGTACACCTGCCTGTTTTCCAAATCTCCCTCTTCAAGGTCGGAACCCCATTTCTTTGTTTGCAACATCGGTCGAGAGCCCTCCTGAGAAGCAGTCTATCCACATTCCTAAGGAGTACAGCTCCTTTCATGATGTCTTCTGCCCCAAGAGAGCTTCCCAGCTACCGCCGCATCGGCCATGGGACTGCGCGATCGACCTAGTTCCAGATGCCCAGTTGCCAAGAGGTAGGATCTACCCGCTCTCGCTTCCAGAGAATCAGGCAATGGAAGATTACATAAGGGAGGCTCTGAGTCAGGGGTACATACGTCACTCAAAATCACCAGCCGCCTCAAGCTTCTTCTTTGTGGCCAAGAAGGACGGAGGGCTGCGTCCATGCATCGACTACAGGGTCCTAAATAACGGTACAGTAAAATACCGATATCCCCTTCCTCTGGTACCAGCCGCTTTGGAACAGCTCCGAGAAGCTAAAGTCTTCACTAAATTGGACCTCCGCAGCGCGTATAATCTGATAAGAATACGTGAGGGGGACCAATGGAAGACAGCATTCGTGACCCCTACTGGCCACTATGAATATGAGGTCATGCCTTACGGTCTGGTCAACGCCCCCTCCGTATTCCAAAACTTCATTCATGAAGTCCTCCGGGAGTTTCTTCACCACTGTGTAATAGTGTACATAGATGACATCCTCATTTACTCCCGGAGTGAGGCCGAACATCGCCAACACGTTGCGGAGGTCCTACACACATTGAGAGAACATCACCTCTACCTCAAAGCGGAGAAATGCTCATTCCACCAGAAGTCGATTCATTTCTTGGGATACATCATTGACCAAACCGGTATACGTATGGATGGGAAGAAAATTGAGGCTGTTCTATCCTGGTCAGAACCCACTTCCATTAAGGAGCTCCAGAGGTTTCTTGGGTTTGCTAACTTTTATAGACGGTTTATCAAGGACTACAGCAGGATTACATCACCTCTCACTAATCTCCTCAAGGGTAAACCCAAAGGACTGGAGTGGACCAAAGAAGCAGCCGCAGCCTTCCGCCTTCTTAAGAAGGAGTTCACAAGGGCCCCACTCCTGACTCATCCTGACCCAAATCTTCCTTTCGTGGTGGAAGTGGACGCATCCACCACCGGCGTCGGGGCAGTATTATCTCAACATCATGATACACCGCCCCGACTGCATCCCTGTGCCTATTTCTCTCGGAAGTTGAGCCCGGCGGAGCAGAATTACAGCATAGGAGACAGGGAGCTTCTAGCAATCAAGCTAGCCTTGGAGGAGTGGCGTCACTGGTTGGAGGGAGCCAAACATCCGTTCCAGGTGATCACAGATCACAAAAACCTCCAATACATCAAAGAGGCCAAGAGACTATGTCCACGTCAAGCCAGATGGTCACTTTTCTTCTCACGTTTTGATTTCTCCATTTCCTATCGTCCAGGACCCAAGAATCTAAGAGCAGACGCTCTCTCTCGTTTACACGAGCATCACGATCATGAAGAACTCCCAACGAAGATTCTTCCCGAACACATCTCCATTTGTCCGATCACCTGGAACGCTCCTCCAGTCGTTGCCACTCCGGAAGCCCCTGCTCCGCCGGGATGCCCTCCTCATCGGCAGTTCATACCACCTGAACACCGGGTAGATCTGATCCACTCCTTACATACCTCGCTAGGCACTGGACATCCAGGGATCAACAATACTCTCTCGCTAGTATCCCAACGATTCTGGTGGCCAAACATGGCAAGGGATGTGAGGCAATATGTTCAGGGCTGTAAGGACTGTGCCCAATCCAAGAGCCCACGTCATCTACCCGCTGGAAAGCTCCATCCCTTGCCGATTCCGAACCGTCCCTGGTCACACCTAGGAGTGGACTTTATCACTGACCTCCCTTCGTCAGAAGGTAATACCTGTATTCTAGTCATAGTAGATAGATTCTCAAAGTTTGTCAAACTAATCCCTCTGAAAGGTCTTCCCACAGCCTTTGAAACTGCCGACAATATCTTTAATCAAGTCTTCAGGTCATTTGGTATTCCAGAAGATATTGTGTCGGACAGAGGTCCACAGTTCATCTCACGTCTATGGAAAGCCTTCTTCAAGCTCCTAGGTGTGGCCGTCAGCCTCTCTTCTGGATATCATCCCCAAACCAACGGGCAGACAGAGAGGAAGATTCAGGAGGTGGGACGGTTCCTGAGGACCTTCTGCAGTGGTCACCAGAACTCCTGGAGCCAGTATTTGGGCTGGGCAGAATATGCCCAAAATTCACTGCGGCAACCCTCCACCGGACTCACGCCATTCCAGTGCGTCCTGGGCTTCCAACCACCGCTCTTTCCCTGGGATGGCGAACCATCTGATGTCCCCGCAGTGGATCACTGGTTCCGGGAGAGCGAGAGAGTCTGGGACGAGGCTCATCAACATCTGCAGAGGGCAGTCCGTCGAAGCAAGGTAACCGCCGATAGGAGAAGGTCTGAAGAACCCAGATACACACCCGGACAAAAGGTGTGGCTATCCACCCGGGACATACGCATGCGACTGCCCTCTCGCAAGTTAAGTCCCCGATTTGTTGGTCCCTTCACCATCGTGGAACAGGTTAACCCCGTCACCTACAAACTACAATTACCCTCTCACTACCGTATTCACCCTACATTCCACGTATCACTCCTGAAACCCTATCACGATCCTGTTCTTCCCTCCACAGAGCCTGACCACGAAGAGGAACCCCCTCCTCCACTGCTCCTAGAAGAAGGAGCCGTCTACGCAGTGAAGGAGATCTTGCGTTCCCGACGTCGTGGTGGCCAGTTGGAGTACCTGGTGGACTGGGAAGGGTACGGCCCCGAAGAAAGGACATGGGTTCCCAGAGCTGATATTCTCGATCCTAGTCTCATGGTGGAGTTTCATGAGAGCCACCCTGAGTTCCCAGCGCCTAGAGGCAGAGGGAGACCACCACGGCGTCGGAGGTGTCGGCCCTCAGGAGCGGGCCCTGGGGAGGGGGGTACTGTCATGGATTGGTCAGGCTCTCACGACCCCCACTCACGAAGATCACCATCACCTGACTTCTAATGAGCACACAGCTGCATCACATTCACGAGCACCAGATAAAAGCACAGCACTCCAGTCGCTCATTGTCCGGGCTCGTCTCGACGAAAGCGGACAACTGAGCGACCACTCAGCGTAGTCATCCTCAGCTAAACAAACGATTTACTTACCTGTTCTCTTTGTATTCCTCCTAGTCTTCCTGGTCCTCCCGAATCGTCCTGTCTTCCAGTCCTTCCAAGTCTGTGTCATCCTCTGTCAGCTGTATCTGGTGTGTGCTGTCCATCCTCGTGTATTCCTGTTACCCAGCCACGGAGGAAAAGACCCCAACATCATTCCTGATCCTCCTGGCTATCCTTCATGTGCTCCTTGTTGTCATTTAATAAACACCCTAACGTTTCCTTACCTCTGTCTCCTGTCCGCTTCATAACAGTTAAATGCTTTATTGGCCCTACTTTTTTAAATGTGTTGCGGGAACCAAAATTGGAATATGTGTTTAATTTGAAAATATATAAATAAACAAACTAATCATAAAATAAAAATCATAAGGAACACATTAGATAATGTTTGTTGTATTGTCTGCAATGAATTACAAGTCACAAGAAATCACTACTTTCCTATTTTATTTGCATTTTCCAAACTGTCCCAACTTTTTCTGATTTGGGGTTGTACGCAATAAATTCATTGTACCAAATGA
This sequence comes from Danio aesculapii, assembly GCF_903798145.1. Classification (NCBI taxonomy): domain Eukaryota; kingdom Metazoa; phylum Chordata; class Actinopteri; order Cypriniformes; family Danionidae; genus Danio; species Danio aesculapii. The sequence goes on from NC_079449.1 coordinate 44,206,645, forward strand.
TTCACTTGTTGTTGAGACTTTTATTTCAGTATGTTGATGTACTTCCAATTGAAACTGAATATTGAGTAGGGGGCGGGTCTTTCTTTCTGCACATCATTTCTTCATAGTAAACTAATGGAGAGAGGGGCGTGACTTAGAATATTTTGTTGGAAGCGTCAAACTGACATCATCAGAAAAGCACCGCCACTCCAACTTGCTCAAACTTTAATTGGAGATTATAAAACAAAACCATTATTTCAATGAATAAACTTGCTCGAATACTAAATAACAACAATGTGAATATTAAAATGCTTTAAACTCTCTAAAAGTTTTCACACAGGCCTTAAAAACACATGTAGTTGATTCACTTTTACTCTATTATGGTTCAATTCAGCAGTGTCACCATAAATATCTCGTGTTTTTACCTGTGGTTCCTGGTCATCTATAATCTGAACTCAACGTTGCATATGTTGCGATGTGACTATTGTGGATGCACACATTGCGATATCGATGCTGAAACGATTTATTGTGCAGCCCTACTTTATGCTGCACTCATTTTAAAATCATTCCTGAGCGCTGACTCTTTTAGATCCGCATTGTTCGGTGTGAATGAGCCCATAGTGTTTATCAGTGGTGTAGTCCTTGCTATACGCACGTATACTCAGCATGCTTACTTTTTTCCACGAGCTGTTTGGGTATTACCACTTCTGAGGATCAATAATTGCATATACCCTCAGTATACTCACTTATTTTTCTGATTAAAATGCCCTAATTTTTTGTGTATTATTTTAAATTCTTACTTAAAAATGTGTATGTGTGTAAATGTATATACATTTTACTTTGTTTACCCCAAAATGATCAGTTCCTGATCTGCTCTAAAATGAAAATCCTAAAATCGCCCCTGTACAACAGTATTTCACATTTGTCTTAATCGTGCCTACCGCTACAGGGAACGACACTATATATATATATATATATATATATATATATATATATATATATATATATATATATATATATATATATATATATATATATATATATAAAACAATAAAAAAAAAATTTTGAGGCAAAGACTACTCTTAAATCGTGTAACAATATGCAATTTAAAAAGGTAACTACTCATATATAATAGCGACAACAGAAGACAGAGTCCTAATAGTTTGGTTTAAAACAAGCATGCACGAATGTAACATTAAACATAATGGCTGATTGATGTTTAAAAGGAACCTATTAAATGTAAAGTAATAAGCCAGTAAAGAAAGTAAGTTAAAAAGCTGTCTTTCCATGTATGCACAGGCCCTATTGAGTTAACTTAAATAAAAGTTTACTAAATTGTTGTAACTATCTTGATTGACTCTAGCTTATATATATATATATATATATATATATATATATATATATATATATATATATATATATATATATATATATATATATATATATATATATATATAGCTAATGAATCAAAAAAACATTGAATTTTGTCATTTCTTTGCCTACTTTTATTTAAAATTTGGGTCGAGTGTAATATACGGAAGCGTAGAGCTGCCACCCAGGTAAAAAAAATCTGAGCTTTATCACGTTTGTACAATATACTTTTCACGTTCTTACAATATAATATCACATTTGTACAATATAATATCACGTTTGTACAATATACTTTTCACGTTCGTACAATATAATTATCACGTTATTACGTGAAAACTTTATTGTCAGGTGCGAAGACGAAGAGCCCGCCTACCTGAAAACTGGCATGCTGATAACAACATTGTCCAAGCTGATCAGTAGCTGCAAAATTTCCCCATGTCTCAATCCAAGCATAAAATAGAACTTAATTAACTCTGCTAAACGAGACATTTTCTCACGCTCTGATCGCACCAGGTAAACGTAGCCTAAACAATAAAGTTTTCACGTAATAACGTGATAATTATATTGTACAAACGTGATATTATATTGTAAGAACGTGATATTATATTGTACAAACGTGATATTATATTGTACAAACGTGATATTATATTGTACAAACGTGATATTATATTGTAAGAACGTGATATTATATTGTACAAACGTGATATTATATTGTACAAACGTGATATTATATTGTAAGAACGTGATATTATATTGTAAGAACGTGAAAAGTATATTGTACAAATGTGATATTATATTGTAAGAACGTGATATTATATTGTACAAACGTGATATTATATTGTACAAACGTGATATTATATTGTAAGAACGTGATATTATATTGTAAGAACGTGAAAAGTATATTGTACAAATGTGATATTATATTGTAAGAACGTGAAAAGTATATTGTACAAACGTGATAAAGCTCAGATTTTTTTTTTACCTGTGTGGCAGCTCTACGCTTCCGTAGTAATAGTACACCACCATTTTATGACATTCAACTTTTTGACAGTGTGTGCACTACTTAACAGTCACCTTAGCAAAACTCTTCTGGCTGTCATACTTGAGGTGTTTGGGGTAAATGTAGATGTGGTTCTTGTAGACTCTGTAAGGTTGAACGAACTTTGACGAATCCTGGAGAAACTCATCGATTTCCACTGTAGGAGCATGTTGGCTGCAGTCCTCAAACGGCTTCAGGGCAACATATGAGGACGTCACACAATCTGAGAGACAGAATATGAATCAGGATGAGATTTATTCGCCAAGCGTGCACAAACACACAAGGAATTTTTCTGATTTTTCAGGAGCACGGGATACATTCCGTACATACACATCAACACAAGAGCACAGTATGACATTTAAATAAGTGGAAATTAAAGTAAACAATACACATTTTGAAGTACACATCTAGATGGTTTCTGTGTAACATGTGCACTGTTGACTTGTTATTAACTTTTTATTTCTTGGTAACAGGTACCAAAAAACATGAGCACATTACACCAGTTTTACGCTCTCTGCACTGGCTGCCTACGCACTATCGAGTCACTTTTAAAATGCTTCTCTTGGTTTTTAAATCTCTAAATGGCCTGGCACCTTCTTATCTGTCAGACATTTTAATTGAGCATTAGCCTGGTGTCATGATTACCAGCGATCTCTAACCACCAGAGGTCGCTGGTAAGAACTCACTTTCACATGGACTACATCTTATGAACTACATATTCAGTCATGCCACACACACACACCTGCTCCAAGTCTCCACTGATTGGACTCCCACAGCTGATGCTGCTTCTGGACTAATCACACACACTACTTTAGCAGCACACACTCTCACTTCCTGGCCGAGTCTTGTTTACCTGTAAAGTGACGATTCAACATTGTTTCCTTAGTCTTGTTTCTCCGTGTTTTGACCCTTGCCAAGTTTGTGTTTGTCCATGTTCACTGCCTGCCTTCTGACCTCTCGCTTGTTATAGTGACTACGATTCTGGATTTGCCTTTATTCATCTGTTTGCACCTGTGTTGACCCTTGCTTGCCTGACTACCGAATAAACCTGCACTTGGATCCTAACGTTGTCTCTGTCATCCACGTGTTACACCTGGTCGGTCTCTTCGGTCATCTAACCAGAGACTGTTATGCATCCCTAAGTCGAGGCTGAAATGCAGAGGTGACCGTGCTTTCGCAGTAGCTGGTCCTAGGTTGTGGAATGCTCTGCCCCTCTGTATTAGATCTGTTTCATCCCTGCCTGTTTTTAAATCTAGGTTGAAAACTTTGGTATTTTATCAGTGAAAATTGCTCTTTTAGCTATAATTTTATATATACACATTTGTTTTTTTATCTGTTTTGATTTGTACCGTGCAGCACATTGGTTAACCTCTGGTTGTGTTAACTAGTGCTATATAAATGAAATTGAGATTGACATTAACTGTACAAATAAGAAATAAAAATATTTATAGAAAAGTATTTAGAGTTAAGTGCCATTATTGCTTACAAAAACCATAAACAGTGAGGGTCCTGTATGTTTATGACCATAAAATAATGGGTAGCAACTGATGTGAGTACTGTTTAAGTTGGAGATTGCCTAAAGATAAAAACTGTTATGTCTTGATTTTTTACAGTATGTGTGATGTGAGTGAACATATCAGTATCATGATGTTTTGAACGTCACACCGGTGTGATCGTAGATGTGAAAAGGTTAAGTGAAGAGCTGATGCTATCTAATAAATATTTTGAGGAAATGTTTTGGATCTTAGATTGATGTAAAGATATTATACGATATAATAGTGAACCTACAGTGGGGGAAATAAGTATTCAACACATCATGTGTTTTTTTTTTTCCTGGGAATACTATTTATAAATGAGCTGTTGACATGGAATTGAACCAGATACAAGTGAAGTTTCACAAACTAATTTCAAGAGGAGCACGTGATATGATTGAGCATGGCTGGTTTCTCATGTGTAATCAGTAATAATCCAATCAGAGTGATCCAAGCTTATAATAAATAAACAAATTTTACCCTACTGCCTCATCTTTGTTTTGGAAGAATCCCCCCTTCCACCCCATCTCCTCCTTTTCCTCCCTTTTCTAAGGGGAGGTCTCGAGACCTACCTGATCTTGGACCCCCTTTATATGCTTATTGACCAGGCGTGAGCCTTGGGCTCAATTATCTCCGAGCTCAGGGTTCTCTCCTGGAACAGCATGCCAAACTTGGTTTTAACGCCAAGCATATCTAAGTGTGAACTCTTGAAATAAAATAAAACAAAACAAATCTGAAAAATGAATTATGTGTAAAAACAATGGAATGACAGAAGGAGAAAGTGCTGAACTACTCAAATGTATTTAATACTTCATATTAAAGTCTTTTTTTTTTGGTGCTGAAGCTTAAAGAAGCCTCTCATATGGAGAATGAAGACACATGCATTGCTGAGGCGTGAGTTTCTCACAGAGTGTCTTGATGCTTCTGTGGGTCTCGTCTATCAAATCAGACCTTTATTTTGTATTCTCCATTGGATTCGTGTCAGGTGACTGGTTGGGCCATTCTACAGCTTGATTTTCTTTCTCTGAAAGCATCTGATAGTTTGCTTGGCTGTGCTTTGGATCATTGTCTTGCTGAAATGTCCACCCTGGTTTCATATTCATCCTCTTGCTAATGTAGATGTTGGACTGAAGCAGCTGATATTCATTTACACTGAGGAAGGGCAGACGGTTGCTGAGATTTCAGCTGCTTTCATTCTACACCTCCCTTTCTTCACATGTTTAATACTTTTTCCCTGTGCCAACTTCATTTGTAAACTAATTAAATTCGTTTTCTTTGCACATATGGATTCCTTTCGCTGTTACCGTCATCTGGTGAAAATTTCAAGTCAACAGCACCATTAGAAATATGTTTTCTGAGAAAATAGGTGACATGTTCAATACTTATTTCCCCCACTGTAATAAGAAGCATAATAAGGACACTTTAAGTACAGAAAAAAATATAACAACATTTATGAGAATGTTTTTTAAATCACTTCAGTTTAGCTCCAAACGTGAAGGTGTTTGCAGTATGACTTACTGGGACATTCCATGGGAACACAGTCCACATTTATTTCAAGGTTTCCAGGGATGGTCTGAAGTTTACTGGCCTTCTCTGCCCTGTAGAAATACTTAATTTTAATTGTTCATTAAGACATTTTATTATTATTTTTTATCTCAAATGAAGAGTCTGTACCTCCTATACTCGGTGATGAGCTTGATGAGGTCTTCAGTGGAAATCTTGTTGCTTTCCTGTTTGAAAAGAGGAGAGAAGCGAGATTCCCTGTCCACTGTGCCCTGGTTGTCCTTAAACACTGACCTGTGGTTTACAGATGCAAAAAAATGTTATGCTTTAATGAATATGAGAAGTTTTAACACTTCTTATTTATTGTGACAGTGGATTGACTCTCTTACCTTACAGACCAGGCGAAAGGCATTCGGTACTTGCCAAGTTTGCTACAAAACTGCTTATTGGATTTCAGCATCTTGTGTACAGTCTAGAAAAAAAGAGAAATCTTCACAGTTGGAGCTCCTTCCATATTTATTCATTCATTCATTCAATTTTCTTCTGCTTAGTCCCTTATTTATCAGGGGTCGCCACAGCAGAAGGAACCGCCAACTATTCCGGCATATGCTTTACTTAGTGGATGCCCTTCCAGCCGCAACCCAGTACTGGAAAACACCCATACACACTCATTCACACACACACACACACTCCTATACTATGGCCAATTTAATTACATTTTTTTTTCACTCATACATTACGGCCAAATTTAGTTAATTCAATTCCCCAATAGTGCATGTGTTGTGAAACCCACGCCAACACAGGGAGAACATGCAAACTCCACACAGAAATGCACACTGGCCCAGCCAGGATTCAAACCAGTGACCTTCTTGCTATGAGGCGATAGTGCTAACCACTGAGCCAAAGTGCCATCCACCTTTCATATTGTTATTTTATATAATATTAGGGATGCACCAATATGGAATTTTGGGGATTTAGAGGCCGCTATATTAGCCGATAATTTCATATTTTTTTGCATGATTGCAAACACATACAGTGATCAGCTGAGTTTATTTAGAATCTTACCTTCACAAATCTATTCTTTTCTACGGCCAAATGTTTTTTATATAAATAAAATATGACAAAAAATCATAAATAAATAAAAAAAACTAGTGACTGAACAATAAAAGGGGTGGTCCAGAGTGTATTTTTACTTCATTATTATTATTCATTTGCTAGAAATTAGAACTGAATTTAGAAATAGTTTTGAAACAAATCTTTGCGCTTAACAAAGGAAATTAAATATGTCGGCTAATGGATGTCTTCAGTGGATGAGTTTCCACTGTTTCCTTACTCCACCAAAGTAAAGGAGTAAAGTGAAGAGTTAAAGTAAAGTAAAGAGAAAGTAAAGAGGCCGAATAGAGGAGGCTCGTTCTTTCTTGCTAGCTTGCTTTCTTGCTTGCTTTCTTGCTTCAGTTTTCCACTCTGCCATGTAAATAGCAAATGCACCATGGCGCCACACAACTGACTCTTAAGGGGAAAGAGAGATGAGACTCTGATTGGTTTAATGCAGGTTATGCTCAAAACATACCCAGAACTCATTAAGAGAATAAGCACAGCCCTGTTAAACCGTGCTCCGAGGTGCAGAGCGTATTTATCCATCCTTAAAATAGCAAAAGTGGATTCAGACATGCCCTTATTGCTTTTGTGCCATGCGCTTTAGACTTTGTACCTAGATCGTTAAAATAGAGCCCAATGTGTCCCTTAAAGAAACGCAATATGGAGCATCTACAAACTGACATTAATCTTTAATAAAGCTCCAAAAACATCTGCTTTACAATGTCCTGCGTCACATGACTAAAATGCCTCATCATTTTCTAAAGCCTCGGTTTTCACAGTCCACACTGCAACACCAAAACAGCATTTTCACATTTGTTCACTTTGGACAGTGCTGTCAAAAAGATTTTCAAAAAACGCCGTCTCAGTGTGGACGGAAGGACGAAACGGAGAGAAAAATATGCGCTTTTAAAGGAAAACATATTAGTGTGGACATGGCCTCAGCCACATATCTACAAGATACCTAAATAAGAATAACTTAATATATTGCAACAATGCATTCTATGGCACCTCTACAAACATACATTTACACATGTTTTCATTCAAAGCTATTTATAATAGAAACGGTTAAATTTCTGAAGCTCTGCATAATAGCCAGAGGAGAAATGGTCGTGCCCAACTGAGCCTGGTTTCTCTCAAGGTTTTTTCTTTCACTTTCGTCAATTGGTGAAGTTAGTTCTTCCACTGTCGCCACTGGCTTGCTTGGTTTGGGCTGCACATCAGTGCATTTGCTCCTCAGTGTTTGGACTTTCAGCAGTGAAAATTAAACCACACTGAACTGAACTAAACTGAACTTCAACTCTGAAACTGGACTGACACTGCTTTAATTTACTAGAACTTCTATGTTAAGCTGCTTTGACACAATCTACATTGTACAAGCGCTTTAGAAATAAAGGTGAATTGAATTAAACTGAAAATTAAATAATACCTTGCTGGAATCGGTGTTTTTGATGTAAGGCTCTGCGCCACTGGAAATATTTCCCATCAGAACTTTCTCCACTCGTGCTACCATCACAATGTCCGTGTGCGGGTTCGTAATGGAAAAGATTGCCTGCAGGTATGATCATGTAAACCAAATAAACACACCAAGATGAACAGTTGAAGTCAGAATTATTTGTTCAAATATTTCCCAAATGATGTTTAACAGAGCAAGGAATTTTTCATAGTATTTCCTATAATATTTTTTCTTCTTATTTGTTTTATTTCGGCTAGAATAAAAGCAGTTTTTAATTTATTAAAAACCATTTTAAGGTCAATATTATTCGCCCCCTTAAGCAATATTTATTTTGGATTGTCTACAGAATAAACCACTGTTATACAATGACTTGCCTAATTACCCTAACTTTACCCTAATTAACCTACTTAAGCCTTTAAATGTCACTTTAAGCTGAATACTAGTGTCTTGAAGAATATCTAATCAAATATTATGTGCTGTCATCATGGCAAAGAGAAAAAAAATCAGTCATTAGAAATGAGTTATTAAAACTATTATGTAATATTATGAAAATCTTCTTTCCGCTAAACAGAAATTGTGGAAAAAATATACAGGGGGTTAATAATTCTGACTTCAACTGTAAAAACTATGTGACTGCTTATGAATATACATACGCAAATCTGTACGCAAAATTGTATTGCTTACCTGTTTGGGGAAGCAAAGCCACTTTTCCAAGTCCGGGCCTAATTGACAGTCTTCTGATTTCTTTTCTACCGGAGCGGTGAGTCCATTTTCCAGCGGAGCTCCATTACCTCCATCAGAACCTTGATCTGCTGGATTACCAGCAGTACTAAGCATCTGCCGCACTAACTCGTGGTTTACGTCCACGTGGAAGTCAGCAGAAACCTTCCTGCCCTCTCGTACATCCAGCAGACAAACTGACACAAAGAAAGGCTCGATCTGAGGAAAGACAGCAGCACGTTTATATGCAGATTAACAAGCTAAACACAAAATACAACTTGCACATTCCTTTTATTTTCCAATATTGGCATGCACTTGGGAAGCTGCAGTCATAAGGCCCTACAACTGGTATTAATATGCATTTCTGTGATCCAATCACCAGTTGTTGACACAAAAAAGTGTGGTCTAAAATATTTCGAGTTTAACCGATTTTGACCACATTCAGAGCGGTAGTCGAAAAACACTCACGATTGGATTTTTGTTACATCACATACTAAAAAAACCTTTGTGTGTGTTAAAATCGAATACATTTACTATCATAATTTAAATATTGTACTATTAAATGTCAACTGGAATTTCCAGAGTAAAACTGTGAATATTTACACGTAAGGATATTAGTATTCATTTACTTGTACTATTTAAAGGAGACCTATTATGCCCCCTTTTTACAAAATGTAAAATGCGTCTCTGATGTCCCTAGAGTGTGTGTGTGTGTGAAGTTTCAGCTCAAAATAACACACAGATAATGTTTTATAACTCTCTGAAACTGACCCATTTAGACTTTGATCCTAATAGTGGTGTTTTGGTGACTGTCACTTTACATTAAAATTTTCAGCAGCCGAGGCTTGATCCAGCAACCTTCTTGCTGTGAGGCAATAGTACTAATCACTGAGCCACTGTGTTGCCCACATAAGCAGTAATTCGTTTTTTGTAATTTCATGCAAAGATGATATAATACATACATACATATATACATATATATATACATATATATATATATATATATATATATATATATATATATATATATATATATATATATATATATATATATATATATATATGCATATATGTATATATATATGTATATATATATATATATATATATATATATATATATATATATATATATATATATATATATATATATGTGTGTATATATATATATGTGTATATATATATATATATGTATAAATGTTCATCCGTTTTAAATGAAACAACAACTAAATATTAAAAACTTTCAAGGATTTAAGATATCACGGTCTTGTGAAAAGGGTCCATAAATTAGGCCTCTGAATGTGATTTCGCTGTTTTCATCTGTCTACATTTTTAGCACAGGGACTTCAGATCGTACATTAGTGGTGGGTTCGGTGTCCGCTTCATTAACGCAGCCCTGCAGAGTGAGATTCAGTGAGCGACAGCAGATCATCAGCCTCTTCCCAAGCTTCTCATCAAATGGCTGGACAGAAGAAGACTCCCCGGTTTCTGTCCTAGGACTCTTTAAAACCTTTAACACAAAGCATACTTTCCTTACATACAGTCGAAGTCAGAATGACTCCTCCTGTATATTTTTCCTACAATTTCTGTTTAACGGAGAGCAGATTTCTTCAGCACATTTCTAATCATAATAGTTTTAATAACTCATTTCTAATAACTGATTTCTTTTCTCTTTGCCATGATGACAGCACATAATATTAGACTAGATATTCTTCAAGACACTAGTATTCAGCTTAAAGAGACATTTAAAGGCTTAACTAGGTTAATTAGGGTAAAGTTAGGGTAATTAGGCAAGTCATTGTATAACAGTGGTTTGTTCTGGAGACAATCCAAAACTAATATTGCTTAAGGGGGCTAATAATATTGACCTTAAAATGGCTTTTAAACAATTAAGAATGGCTTTTATTCTAGCTGAAATAAAACAAATAAGACTTTCTCCAGAAGAAAAAATATTATAGGAAATACTGTGAGAAATTCCTGAATCTGTTCAACATCATTTGGGAAATATTTTAAAACAAATTCACAGGAGGGTGAATAATTTTGACTTCAACTGTACACCCAAAATAACAACTACAATAAAACTCCCTTTGCGAAAGCCCCTGAACAATGCAATGAAACAGAAAGTAACACATGCAAAGACAAAAAGAGTCATACAGAATGTTCCATATACAGTAATAGCAGCAGTAAATAAATCACAAACAGTAAACATGAAGGAGGATGATATACTGTTTCTCATGATTGCACACTTACAGGAATATCAGGGTCCAGGGAGAACAGGTTCAGTCTTTCTTCTGCTCTGACAGCTCTCGAGCTTTCCTCTGTCTCAGAAATATACTGACACAAATCACAACATCAGTGTTAATTATGCAAAACACTATTATTCATTCATTCATTTTGCTTTGGCTTAGTCCCTTTATTCATCAGGGGTCGCCACAGTGGAATGAACTGCCAACTATTCCAGCATATGTTTTACAAAGCGGATGCCCAGAACTGGGAAACATCCATACACACTTATTCATGCACGCACACACACACGCACGCACACACGCACACACGCACACACGCACACACGCACACACACACACACACACACACACACACACACACACACACACACTACGGCCAATTTAGTTTTTTCAATTGCCCTATAGTGCATGTGTTTGGACTAAGGGGGAAACCGGAGCACCTCCTGAAGAGCACTTAAAGGGGACGTATTATGCCCCTTTTTACAAGATGTAAAATAAGTCTCTGGTGTCCCTAGAGTGTGTGTGTGAAGTTTCAGCTCAAAATAGCACACAGATAATGTTTAATAACTCTCTGAAACTGACCCTTTGAAGCTTTGATACAAATTGTGGTGTTTTGGTGACTGTCGCTTTAAATTCAAATGAGATTGTGCTCTTTACAAAAGAGGGCGGAGCTACAAATGCCTGTGTGTCAGCATAGCGGCAGATTCAAAAACAAAACGAATGTCCTATGCTAATGAGGGAGAGATGGTCAATAGTGGGCAGCACCTAGAGAAACGGAATATTAATTGAGAAAACAGTAGGCGTGGCTTGTTTATTTCTACTGCGAGCTGATTGGATGTAGTAAAGTAGGCGTCACATTCAGAAAGATGTGGAAAAGGGTTTGGGGAGAGATATTACAACCTAACAGACTTCTCCTGCTCACCATTTCTGTTTGTTGTCAAAATTGACAGCTGGAGGGGCGTGGTTAAGCATGTTAGCCCCGCCTAATACCTCAGACAGACCTAATCTGAGAATTTAGCTGAACACAAACAGGAAGAGCATTTTTAGGTTTCAGTTAAAGATTACAAAAGCTAACTATTGTTTTTTTCCTAATGGCATGCACGGATTAATTGTTCACCACTAAACTAGCGATGTGAGTTAACGAAATCAGTATGGTTAGTTTTGAGAGGATGTATTGAGCGTGTGCCAGGGATATAATAAGAAAAAATAACAAAGAATTACCTTGGCTAGTTCAGGGTGGATCTCATTTTCAGATGTTTCTTCGTTTTTATGAACTGGGGCGTTATTTTGTGATATATCACTGATCTCTAAAACAACAACAACAACAAGAAAAAAAATCATTTCAGATGAAATGCAATAATGCAAACACATCCTGCAGTGTTGCTCCGATAAACATCACTTGCAAAATATTTGAAAAAGAATCACTGTAAGTTCACACCGAAAGCGGTGAGAGTGTCCAAGGTTGCTCTGGCCGCCCTGGCGACAACGCTGTCTGCCTTCAGCTCCGGCGGCGAGAGCGTCAAGATTCGCTACACTGATCTTGTATTTAACGGGGCCGTTGCAGCATATCAGTTACATTACCGCATAAAACACGCTTTCTAGCGTGAAAATGTTGCGGACTTATTATCAAATTCATTTAACAATGGTGTGGCTTTAACAATGGTGTGGCTTTAACAATGGTGTGGCTTTGCTCCACTTAATTATCTATTATATTATGGATATAATGGATAATTATATATGTTTCTATATGTCTGAAATATCCTGAAGCAGCAATACTGTTTTGTACTGTCGCATGAGATTCCCGCTTTTTTAAAGATAAATATATAACATTACAACATTAAAGCACATCAGTAACTTATTTAATGCATGTTCCTGTAAAAAAACATAGTAAATAATTGGAAATCCGGCGACCGCGATAATCAAACCCTTGGGAACAACTGTGGTCGGAACCAAAGATTACAGGTCTGTGTTCTCTGAACTCCTCTCAAGCGGTGGACTTCTTCATTCTGATTGCTTGCCGTCGAACCGCGTCATAGCTCATTACCATAAAGTTGACTTGATTTCAACTCTCCTCGACGCCCACACCGGCGAAGACACGCCACGCTGCTCATTGTCGCTTATCGCCGCCGGCTCTCATTGAAAATGAATGACTTCCGGCTACTTTGACACTCTCGCCGCTTTCGGTGTGAACGTACCATTTCACAGGAGGGCGAATAATTTCTGTATAACACTTTAAGTGATTATTAAAGGTGCTGTGTGTAAGTTTCTGACTCTTCTAAAGCGTAAAAATATCATAATATGTTTGCAGATATTTCAGAAACATGCTAAGTGAACATTCTTGTTTATCTGAAAAACAATGCTCAGATCAGATATTCTGCTTTGAACATGTGTTTTCCGTGTCGGAACGCTGTCTTGTTTTGGTCTCTTTAACTCAGCCAATGCCAGTTTAGCCAATTATACTTCAGTACCCCGGGTTGCCTTGGTGGAAAACAGCGTATTTCATTCATTCAATCAGGAAGGCTCTCAAAGCGTGCGCCCATGACTGAAATGCGACCGCCGATGGACAGTAGCAGACTCCGAAATGAGACGCAGATTCAGAGTTTCACATGAGGTGGTTATTTGTTACCAAATAATATAAATATTATGAAGGTAAACATTAAGTGAGCAGGTTACATTGTAACTCTGTGTCCTAACAACATGCTACGTGATGAGATACGCAGTGATAAGCAATTGGGCTGTTTGCACCAGACGAAACACCACAGAAATGTAAATACAGCCATTCAGAAGCACAGAATAGTGCACTCACTGCACTCCAGTGAAATGGTACGATTTATAATCTAAATAACAAATATTAAACCTCTTTAACATTATTAAATGTAGATGCTGAATCACTGATGTGTGTTGGTTTGCACTGAGCCACAGCTCTGAAGTTCAATCTCAAGCGGTTTATTTTATTTTCCAGATCTGAGGAGAACTATCTGCTGCTGCTTTCAGTATATGGCAATAAATGTCATGTGAAATGGCATTAAAACTCACACTATTAGCATTTAACTCTGAATAAAGCAAATGAGGCGTACCTGAGCTGATCATTGTCAGTTTATCTTGTTGTTCACCTGTGAGAAATAAAAGCCGTTTCTAAAATATACATGTCAGGTGTTGGTTAGGACAAAAACCTCCCTTTAATATGAAAAATATTCCTTCTATCGGGTGCCGTTGCTTTAATTTAGAACACGACTTAAATCAGCCTTTGTTGGTTACGTCAATCTGGCAACCTGCTCTTGTGTTTGTTTTGAACAAGTGGTGCAATACCTAGTTCAACCACTGGGTGTCAAACTTACACCCTGCACCTTTAATATTAATTTTTAATAGGTAAACCAAAATTCAGTGCATGTACAAAAATAACAATCGTTTCATTCCATACTTCAGTGCTTTATACAAAACAAGTTACCCACCGCTCTTAGTGTCGCTCATATCCGTACTCTTGCGATCCTGAACTGGGCCGTCTGTAGGGCTGATCTGCAGGATGCGATTTAAAGTGTTGATCCAATCGTCCATGTCTTGCTCATTCTCGGCAGCCAGTACAAAATATGTCACTTCATTCATTTTCAGCTCAAACGCGTGTTTCCTCAGTCGGTTATTCTGTTACACACACCAACAAGAAATATTAGCCATTTTAAGGGGTAGTTTACTCAAAAATGAACATTTACCTCCTATTTACTCAACCTCAAGTGGTTTCAAACCTTTATGTGTTTTTTTTTATGTTGAACGCAAAAGAAGTTATTTTGAAAAATGTTACCACTGACTTTCATATATAATACTACCGAATGGATGTCAATGGTTACAGGCTTTTTCGAAATATCTTCTTTCGTGTTTAACTACAGAATAAAAAAACTCCAATATTTTGAGACTAAAGAACGATGAGTAAATGATGACAGCATTTTCAGTTATGAGTGAACTATCCCTTTAAGTAAGGCTGCACAATATATCCCAAAATTATAGTCCCTTTATTAATCTGGGGTCGCCACAGCAGAATGAACCGCCAACTTATTGAGCACATGTTTTACGCAGTGGATGCCCTTCCAGCTACAACCCATCTCTGGGAAACATCCATACACACTCATTCACACACAGACACTACGGACAATTTAGCCAACTTAATTCTCCTGTACCACATGTCTTGGACTGTTGGGGAAACCAGAGCACTCGGAGGAAACCCACGCGAATGCAGGGAGAACATCCAAACTCCACACAGAAACGCCAACTGACCCAGCTGAGGCTCGACATGGTGGCCCAGTGGCTAGCACTGTTGCCTCATAGCAAGAACACCGCTGGTCCAACTTACTATCCGGCCGGTTGGCATTTCTGTGCGGAGTTTTCATGTTCTCCCAGTGTTCACGTGGGTTTCCCCCGGGTTCCTCCCACGTCCAAAAACATACACCACAGCCAATCAACTAGACCAAATTATCACCCAAGACAACCTTAATTTACACTTCTCATATGGTGACAAGCAGGGGAGTTCTCGAGACCTACCTGAGCTCAAACTCCCCTCTCACCCTTCTAACGAGAGGGAGCCCCGGGCTCGAGGATATTACGAGCTCAGGGCTCTCTCCCGGGACAGCATGCCAATTACGCTTTATTGATTATCAGCTAAGTGTGAACTCTTGAATTACAATTAATTTGATAAAATCTACCTGTTTAATAAGTAAAAGAACTATACATGTTTAAATGTTTGTGAGAAATATCAATTGCAATACTCAAACACAATAATGCATGTTTTTCCAGTATTGTGCAGCTCTACCTTTAAGAGCTTATTCACCAACCTGAACCACCCCGGTGCAAGAGTCCAGAAAAATGCAGCCTTTGGGTTCCTTGGAAATTTTTTCATCCTTGTAGAAGTTCATGATGTAAGAGTTGTCAGTGAGCTGAGTCAGCTGAAAATATCGGCGCTTAAAAGACTGCAAAAGTTAAAAAAAAAGACAGTTTTTCACTCAACTAGTTTTATTTTCAGAAAATATAAAATGGGTTACTAAAGTTAAAATAGTTAATGCATTTACTAGCATGAACAAGCAATAAACAATACATTTATTACAGTATCTGTTCTTGTTAGTTAATGAAAATACAGTTATTCATTGTTAGTTCATGTTAACTCACGATGCATTTACTAATGCATCAGTAAATGTTAAACTATGATTAATAAATGCTGTGAAAGAATTGTTCATAATTAGTTAATGTCATTAAATACATTAACTAATGAAACCTTATTGTAAAGTGTGACCAAAAAAGGAGTGTTTTGAATCTTATGTGAGGCTTTTGAATCTAACACAATGATCACGAATCAATAGTCTTTGTTTGGCCTTGCGTAAAACACTGCACTCTTACCCGAACTGTGATGCTGTTGTTGACTGTGCTGTTAAAGTTGCCTTTATAGAGCCATCCGGACTTAAAAACACCAATTCCTCCTCCGCCTCCACTGCCTGCACCACCTCCACCGCCTCCTTTAGATGAGGACAAGGATGTTGTGTCCTATAATAAAAAAAGGGTTTTAGATTATCTTTTCATTTGCTTGTATATTAAGCTTTTTTCCCCCACATACAGATGAAGTCAGAATTGTTCGCCCTCCTGTGAATTTATTTTTTTTTCAAATGTTTCCCAAATGATGTTTAACAGATTCAGGAATTTTTCACAGTATTTCCTATATTATTTTTTCTTCTGGAGAAAGTCTTATTTGTTTTATTTCGACTAGAATAAATGCAGTTTTTAATTTATTTAAAACCATTTTAAGGTCAATATTATTTTAAGGATGTGAAAAATGGTCAACACACCTGGCTCATGGTCTAAAAAAGTTGTCCTTAGTCTCTTAATGAGTTGTGGGTGTGTTTTTGGGTGAAATATGCATTAAACTAGTCTCATCTCACATTCTCTTTTTCAAGAGTTCACACTTAGCTGATGACTGATTATAAAGCTTGTTTGGTATGCTGTCCTGGGAGAGAGCCCTGAGCTCATAAGATCCTCGAGCCCTGGGCTCCCTCCCGTTTGCAAGGCAAGAGGGGAGTTTGAGCTCAGGTAGATCTGGAGAACTCCCCTGCTGTAGTAGCTGATGAACAGATAGCGATTTATCTTATGAGATGACTACTTACTAGGAGCATGTCTATGGTGCCAATTTGGATTAGTCAATTAACTTAAGTTCCATGTTTTTGGATGGTGGGAGGAAACCGGGGGGCCCGGGGGAAACCCACGTGAGCACGGGGAGAATGTGCAAACTCCGCACAGAAACGTTGGCTGGCTTGGTAAGAACTAGAACCTAACTAGAAGGAGTAGGGGTGGAAGGGGGGATTCTTCAAAACGAAGATGGCTGTTATAAGGAACTTTGCGTATTTATAGTGGCTTAGGAATCGTCTGATTGGTGAATCATAAATTGAATGCGGGACTGGCTGCAAGCAATCATAAGCACGTGATCCTCTCCAAATCAGTTCATAAATAAGCTTCACAAAATAAAGTTGCAGTCATGCATTGGCAGCTTAACGTATCTGTGATTAGCCAAGTTGGGTTGGTGGGCTACATGCAATGACTATTCATTATGACATGTGGGATTTTTTATATTTATGTAGACAATAATAATATTGTACTTTCCAATCCGTTAAGTTTTCATATTTAAAGATGTTTGTGTGCTGCTGCGCATCTCTGTGTGTGTAATAAGCAATATGTATGGGCCTTGTAAACACACCGATAGGCACATATCACTAACATGCTCTTCAATTAACAGAAAATAGACCCAATTGACTTTAGAGCAGCTTTTAGTTGGTCAATTGCATCAAAATGGCAGCACCAACAAGTTATGGATAAAGAACAGGAGGTTGTTATCGCAGAATAAAGCCCGACAGTTTGGCATAAAATGGATCACTGTTGTGTGAGACAGAAAGGCTTTATTCTGTGAAAACAACAGTCCTGGATGAACTTCATCCCTCTAATTACATGGCGGGGTACATGCGATGCCTATTCATTATGAAATTTGGGATTAAAGAATTATATATTTTTAATATTTATGTAGACAATAATAATCTTTTACCTTTTAATCCTTTAAGTTTTCATGTTTAAATCTGTTTTTGTGCTGCTGCACATCCCTGTGTATGTAATAAGCAAAGCGTATGCACATTGTAGACCCACCTATGGGCACATATCACGCTGTTTAAATAACAAAAAATAAATAAATAGACTCAATTCACTTTAGAGCAGCTTTTAGTTGGTCAATGGCATGGCCTATTTCAATTGCCTCAAAATAGCAACACACCAACAGGTTAGGGATAAAGTACAGGAGGTAGTTATCACAGGACTTTGCAAGCAGAAAAAACGGAATGCTTCACAAGCAAGGAAACGTATCTATGATTAGTCATTCATCATTACTGCAGATAGGTTGGTGAGCGACATGCAATGACTATCCATTATGACATGTGGGATTTTTTATATTTATGCAGTCAATATTAATCTTTTATGTTTAAATCCTTTAAGTTTTCATAGTTAAAGATGTTTGTGTGCTGCTGCGCATCCCTGTGTGTGTAATAAGCAATGTTTATGTGCATTGTGGACCGACCTAAAGGCACATATCACTAACATGCTCAGTTGCCTCAAAATAGCAACACACCAACAAGTTAGAGATAAAGTACAGGAGGTTGTTGTCGCAGGACTTTATAGAAACTTATCTGCGATTAGCCATTGTCATTCATCGTTACTGCAGATAGGTTGGTGGGCTACATGCAATGACTATCCATTATGACATGTGGGATTTTTTTAATTTATGCAGTCAATAATAATCTTTTACATTTAAATCCTTTAAGTTTTCATTTTAAAAAAGATGTTTGTGTGCTGCTGTGCATCCCTGTGTTTGTAATAAGCAATGTGTATACGTGTTGTGGACCCACCTATAGGCACAATTCACTAACACGCTCTTTAATTAACAAAAAATACTAATCCCAATTGACGACACCTGCTGAAACTAGCCAAAAACACTTGAGTTACGCCTTGAGCATTGAGTTTTTGAACCATACTGACCTCATCTTTGTCCGCATCTTCATGGTCAATCTCAAAAGAGTGGGAAGGCAACTTTTCTGCTTTACAGAGCTTCCTGTGAGGGAGAAGAAGAAATGAATAATTTTGTATTGCATTATAATTCGGAGGAATGAGCAAGAAAGTGTCTGTTTTTTTTTTCTTCACTTCCGCCTTTAGTGAAGTTTTTTTTCCCTCTCCGCTGTCGCCACTGGCTTGCATGGTTCAGGATCTGTAGAGCTGCGCATCGTTGGATTTGCTCTTCAGTATTTGGACTCTCAGTAGTGATTATTAAACCACACTGAACTGAGCTAAACTGAACTGAACTTAAACACTACAAACTGAACTACACTGTTCCTATTTACTGTGACCTTTTATGTGAAGCTGCTTTGACACAATCTACATTGTATAAGCGCTATACAAATAAAGGTGAATTGAATTGAATTGCTCTTCATCTAGTTCAGAGATACCTAAAAGTAGGGCCCGTGGGCCAAAAGTGACCCCCTATTCCATCTGAGAATGATGGGGCAAGTGCCTTTAACACAGAGATCCTCATTTCTAATTTAACATAACATTCTTTTGTTTGTTTGTTTTACTGCTGAACTACAAAAAAGAAACTGAAATGAAATGTTTCGATTAAATGTTGTAAATGAATGTGATTTTTTAAAATATAAATACCATCACTTGATGAACAGAAAACTAGGAAGAAGACATCGGTGAGCAAATCAAGGCAACATTTTTTTTGTTATAAATGAGATTGTTTTTGTTTTTACTGTAATAAATTCATTATAAAATGTAAAAACTATACTGTAATAGTTAACATAAAGCAATGATTTCTAGTCATTTTTAAATATTAATAAATAAATTAGGAAATCACCCATGGAAACTATGTTTACCTTCGACTCACTAGCCTCAAAAAAGTTTGGATTTTGGCCCTTCGAATGATAAAGTTTGGGCACCCCTGATCTAGTAACTAAATATGACTAGCAAATAAAAAGACTTCTGAAATTTGTTCATTTTATTATAAATATGTTTCATACGTACATAATCTTTTGCGAAAGTAACATGTTTAGAAAATGTTATTCTAGTGAACAACAACACCAACAAAGTCATCCACAAAGGAACTTTAAATACTCTCCCAATAGATTTCTGATTTAAAGTGGTAGTTTTTTCCACTTCTTACTGTATTTTTTCAGCCCTTTAAGTATTTTTTTTATCATGAAAGGAACTAATTATTATAAATTAGCAATTTGCACTTTTTTAAATTACATTTTACTTTTATACCAGAATAGAACAGGTACTTTTAACTCCCTACAATTTAACTGAGACCTAAATGTGATAGTTACAATATCATGTCAAACAGTTTGATAGCAACATACAGTACAGTACATACTGTCCTCCTCTAAATTCTTTTGTCTTTTATAATTTTTGATATATATATTTTTTACTTTTTATTTTTCCAAATGATGTTGAACAGAGCAAGGGATTTTTCACAGTATTTCCTTAAATGTTTTTACTTCTGGACAAAGTCTTATTTGTTAAAATGAAAAATCTACTATTGAAATTAGATATTAAAACTATTATGTTTAGAAATGTGTTGAAAAAAATAATCTTTCTGTTAAACAGAAATTTTTTCATTATTAGGAGGGCTAATATTTCAGGAGGGTTAATAATTCAACTGTACATGAAATTTTAAAACTATTTGTTTTCCATACAGTAAGAACAGCAAAATAATAATAATAATAATAATAATAATAATAATAATAATAATAATAATAATAATAATAATAATAATAAATAAGAAGAAGAAGAGGAAGAAGAAGAAGAAGAAGAAGAAGAAGAACAACAACAACAACAACAACAACATCTGCTAAATGAATAAGAAAGAAACATGATCACTGAAATCTGTATTTTAAAGACTTGGCAGCTACATTATGATATTAAATAATATTAAAATTCTCATTTGTAAAAACTTACTCCTTATTTTATATGATCTGATGTTATATAATTAATATTGTTACCCAATGTTGATTTGTTACACTCTTTATTTAAGTGTAAATAGTAAGTGTAAGTTGTTCCTATTCCTTTATTTGGATCTTTTCATAATATTTCTCTACATATTTCAAGCTTTGGCAATACTGTACCTGGGCAGCATGCGGTAGTCCCCTGCATACTCTTCATATTTATACTGAACAACGTGCAGCTGGGAGTTGAAGTATTGGCAGGCCTATTGAGAGAGAGAGAGAGAGAGAGAGAGAGAGAGAGAGAATTGAATTTTCAACACACTAATTGTGACAAAGACATTATACAATCAAATGTTACACACAAATAGGATAAGTTACATAATAAAACAGTAAAGGTTGGACTACTTCTAGTGCAATAGAAGAAAACCAAATTCAAGATGGTAATACCAATAATCAGGAAATATTGAAAGCCCATAAGGTATATTCTATACTGTATGAATTTTTATAGTAAAAATGTATTTTATGGCCTTACCATAGCCCTAACCTCAACCCTTTTAAGAAAGAAAGAAAGGTTTCAAAATTTGAATGTCAAAAGATCCTGTTAGTGCAAGTATGATTTTTTTTTAAGCATTTTGAAGAGTAAAATTAGGCTGCACGCATGTCATTATACAATATTGTGTTCTTGTAAACCACATAAACAAGTAAACACACACACGCGCACAAACACACATACAAATACATACATGCTTGTATATATGGTTTACGAGGACTCTCTATTTTATACTCTATTTGTGTGTTTATATTGTAAAAACTGCTTATCATATGGCCTTACCCTAGCCCTAACCTAAACCTTTTTAAGAAGCATGTTTCAAAATTTAAATGTCAAAAGATCCTGTTACTGTAAGTTTGATTTTTAAGCATTTTGAAGAGTACAACTAGGTCACATGCATGATATTATACAATAATGTGTTCTTGTAAACCACATAAACAAGTAAACACACCCAAACACGCATACAAATACACACATGCTTGTATAAATGATTTACTAGGACTACTCTATGGGTGTAATGTATTTATATTGTGAAAACTGCTTATTTTAGGGCCTTACCCTAGTCCCAAGCCAAACCCTTTTAGGAAACAGGTTTGAATGTCAAAAGATCCTGTTACTGTAAGTTTGATTTTTAAGCATTTTAAAGAGTAAAACTAGGTCACATGCATGATATTATACAATATTGTGTTCTCGTAAACCACATAAACAAGTACAAACAAACACACACACACACACACACACACACACACACACACACACACACACACTAGTAATTATAGTTTACGAGGACTCTAGATTCTATACTCTATATGCATAATGTAATTTATTTTAAAAAACTGCTCATTTTATGGCTTTAAAACAGCCCTAACCAAAACACTTTTAAGAAACAGGCTTCAAAATTTGAATGTCAAAAGATCCTGTTACTGTAAGTATGATTTTTAAGCATTTTAAAGAGTACAACTAGGTGTTATTATCCAATATTGTGTTCTCGTAAACCCCATAAACAAGTACAAACACACCCACACACCTGAATGTTTGGTTAAGAGGACTCTATATTCTATAATCTGTAGGTGCAATGTAATTTATATTGTAAAAACTGCTTATTATATGACCTTACTATAGCCCTAACCAAAACCCTTTTAAGAAACAGGTTCAAAATTTGAAAATCAAAGGATCCTGTTACTGTGAGTATGACTTTTAAGCATTTTGAAGAGTACAAATGCCACACGCATGTCATACAATATTATGTTCTCACAAACCTCTTGAATAAGTACGTACACCCACACGCACACAAATACACACACACTTGTATATATGGTTTACAAGGACTCTATATTCTATACTCTTTATGCTTAATGTAATTCATATTGTAAAAACTGCTTATTATATGGCCTTACCATAGCCCTAACCCAAACCCTTTTAAGAAACAGGTTCAAAATTTGATTGTCAAAGGATCCTGTTACTGTAAGTATGATTTTTAGCATTTTAAAGAGTACAACTAGGTGTTATTATCCAATATTGTGTTCTCGTAAACCCCATAAACAAGTACAAACACACACACACACACACACACACACACACACACACACACACACACACACACACACACACACACGCACACACACACACACACACACTTACCTGTCTGACCAGCAGACATTCGGCATGTTTGTCAGCTCCCTCTGGGACAGTAGACTTCACTGTTCTCCTTTCTACAGGAAGTGTGGATACCTTAAAAAAAGAACAACAGAGAGTCAAAGGCTGTGTCCGAAATCACATACTTAACTTAAATTACTATTTAGTATCTTAGAAACAGTATGTGAGCTGAGTAGTACTGTATGTCTAAACTCATAGTATTGAAAATAACAGATGAAAAGTACCCAGATTATCTACTACTTCCAATGACACACTGAAGTGCGCATCCGATGTACACCAATGGCTATCCCATAATGCAACACAACATAATTCATGAATGTGAGTGTCATGTGATCGTCATTATCTCAACAAAGTACTAAAGTGCTTGCATCGTGGATTAACTATTGTAACTCTTTCCTATCTGGCATCCCTGATAGGCAACTTCATCGATCACAGTTCATCCAGAATTCAGCAGCTAGGACAGTTCTCGTGTGGTTCTGATCACAGTTCTCTTTCACCTGTACTGGCTTCCTGTTTGCTATCGTGTACAATACAAAATTCTACTCTTAAAATAGAGGAGAGCAGGGACGAAAGAACCAATTCTTATAAAAACCTTTTTAAAAAGATAATGTTTTAGACAGAAATATACTTTACTGTGGTTACTAACTCATACGTGTGGTCTATCAATATCAGGTGGCGTTTTTAACAAATGTAGAATCAGCCAATCACATGGCATTCACTTTATTTCAAGAGTTCACACTTAGCTCACGATTCATACATAGCTTATTTGGCGTGCTGTCCCGGGAGAGAGCCCTGAGCTCAAGGTATCCTCGAGCCCAGGGCTCCCTCCTTTCACAGGGCGAGGGGAGACTGAGCTCAGGTCGATCTGAAACTCCCCCGCTGCTGAGGCCAAGGTGAACTTCCTGAGAGTAAGACATTAGAAAAAGATTTAGGCTTATTTTATCAATAATATAGAGCACATTTGCATGGTGGGAGGAAACCAGGGAACCCGGGGGAAACCCACACGGAGAACATGCAAACTCCGCACAGAAACACCAGATGGCCTAGTGAAGACCCAACACCATTGGTATTCTTGCTGTGAGGCAAACGTGCTAGTCATTAGGCCACCGTGCCGCCCATTCTTGATAAAGGTGGAAGAAGGGGAGGAGGGGGGTTTCTTCCAGACGAAGATAGTTGTAGAGAGGAAATGAGGATATATATAGTGACTTGGGATCCTTTGATTGGAGGATCATGATTAGCTAATGTGGACCAGCTGGGTCAATCATGAGCACATGCTCCTCTCGAAATTAGTTTAACATTTAAACTTCACTAAGTACACCTGTCCAACTGCTCTTTAATGCAAATTTCTAATCAGCCAATCGCATGGCAGCAACTCAATGCATTTAGGCATGTAGACATGATTAAGACGATCTGCTGCAGTTCAATCTGAGCATCAGAATGGGGAAGAAAGGGGATTTAAGTGACTTTGAACGTGGCATGGTTGTTGGTGCTAGACGAGCTGGTCTGAGTATTTCAGAAACTGCTGATCTACTGGGATTTTCACGCACAACCATCTCTAGGGTTTACAGAGAAAGGTCCGACAAAGAGGAAATATCCGGTGAGCGGCAGTTCTGTGAGCGCAAATGCCTTGTTGATGCCAGAGGAGAATGGCCAGACTGGTTCCAGCTGATAGAAAGGCAACAGTAACTCAAATAAGCACTCGTTACAACCGAGGTCTGCAGAAGAGCATCTCTGATGGGCTACAGCAGCAGAAGACCACACCGGGTGCCATTCCTGTTAGCT
This sequence comes from Danio aesculapii, assembly GCF_903798145.1. Classification (NCBI taxonomy): domain Eukaryota; kingdom Metazoa; phylum Chordata; class Actinopteri; order Cypriniformes; family Danionidae; genus Danio; species Danio aesculapii. The sequence continues at coordinate 44,231,575 of NC_079449.1, forward strand.
AAGAACACGAAACTGAGGCTACAATTCACACAGGCTCACCAAAACTGGACAATAGAAGATTGGAGAAACGTTGCCTGGTCTGATGAGTCTCCATTTCTGCTGCCACATTCGGATGTTCGGCTCAGAATTTGGTATCAACAACATGAAAGCATGGATCCATCCTGCCTTGTCAGCGGTTCAGGCTGGTGGTGGTGTAATGGTGTGGAGGAGATTTTCTTCGCACACTTTGGGCCCATTAGTACCAATTGAGCATTGTGTCAACGCCACAGCCTACCTGAGTATTGTTGCTGACCATGTCCATCCCTTTATGACCACAGTGTCTCCATCTTCTGATGGCTACTTCCAGCAGGATAACGCACCATGTCATAAAGCGTGAATCATCTCAGACTGGTTTCTTGAACATGACAATGAGTTCACTGTACTCAAATGGCCTCCACAGTCACCAGAGCTCAATCCAATAGAGCACCTTTGGGATGTGGTGGAACGGGAGATTGGCATCATGGATGTGCAGCCGAAAAATCTGCAGCAAATGTGTGATGCTATCATGGCAATATGGAGCAAAATCTCGGAGGAATATTTCCAGTACCTTGTTGAATCTCTGTCACAAAGGATTGAGGCAGTTCTGAAGGCAACAGGGGGTCAAACCTAGTACTAGTAAGGTGTACCTAATAAAGTGGCCGGTGAGAGTGCTTGTATGCTTTGAAAGGCACCTATAAATAAGAAGTATTATTATTTATTCATTCATTTTCTTTTTAGCTTAGTCCCTTTAATAATCAGGGGTCGTCACAGTGGAATGGACCGCCAACTTATCCAGTGTGTTTTACGCAGCAGATCCCCTTCCAACCCAGTACTGGGAAATGCACATACACTCTCATTCACACACACACACTCATACACGACGGCCAATTAAGTTCATCAATTCCCCTATAGCGCATGTGTGTGGACATGTGGGGGAAACCGCAGCACCCAGAGGAAACCCACGCCAACATGGGGAGAACATGCAAACTACACACAGAAATGTCAACTGAGCCAGCCGGGGCTCAAACCAGCAACCTTCTTGCTATGAGGCAATCATGCTACCCACTGCACCACCGTGACGTATTATTATTATTATTATTATTATTATTATTATTATTATTATTATTATTATTATTATTATTATAACAGTGGTTTGTTCTGTAAACAATTGAAAAAAATATAGCTTAAGGGGGCTAATAATATTGATCATAAGATGGTTTTAAACAATTAAAAACTGCTTTTATTCTAGCCGAAACAAAACAAATAAGCCTTTCTCCAGAGGAAAAAATATTTTATGAAATACTGTGAGAAATTCCTGAATCTGTTCAACATCATTTGGGAAATATTTAAAAAATCTAATAAATAAATACATTTTTTTTAAAAATCACAGGAGGACGAATAATTTTGACTTTCAGTGTTCAAAACCGATTCCTAACACTTCCAGAATCCTCCAGTAGAGGGCCCAGTCAGCCGGATTCTGACGTGGACTCTTAATTTGCTGCATCTGGGATTGTTTAGCTCTGAGTGTATATTCACTGAGCACTAAGCCATTGTCCAGCCTGTGGGTTGCCAGATCTTTGGGATTACTCACCTTGATTACTGATTTAGATTTGTTAGCCTGCGCTGCCATCTTTGTGGTTTTGAGTTCTCCTTTTCTCCGTGATGTGTTTGTTACATTATTGGCGATATGAGTGTACACGTCTGCTTTTACTCTGTGAGTCAGTGTGTGCAGGCTTTGTTTATATTTGTGCTCTGTAGAGCGCTTGTCTATCTGCAAAGAGGATGTGGTCTGAACAGGCCTCTGCTGGCGTGTTTTCAGTTCAGCACAGGGAGAAGTGTTAATACACACACACACATATACACACACACACACACTCTCACACACACACACACACACGCACACGCACACGCACACACACACACACACACACACACACACACACACACACACACACACACACAGACATATACATATACACACGCACACACACTCTCGCTCTAATTTAACACTTACTTCATGACATGTACTAAATGAGATCTCAAAGCGTAGTTATCTTTAGTAAACGAAAACTATGACTAAAACTGTTGGTCAGAAAACATTTTAGCTAACTAACATAAAATGTGGGTGGCATGGTGGCTGAGTGCGTAGCACTGTCGCCTCACAGCAAGAAGGTTGCTGGTTCGAGTCCCAGCTGCATCAGTTGGTGTTTCTGTGTGGAGTTTGCATGTTCTCCCTGTGAACAATAACTTGACTTCTGCTTTATCATTTGGAAAAGTGTCAGAAGGTTGATTTTTCCCATGAATCATCTACTGAACTGCATCCCGATCATCACCAATACTGCAGAAGACCTACTGGAACCAGCATGGAGCCAAGATTCTCATAGAAATCAGTCAAGTTTGGTGAAGGAAAGATCATGGTTTGGAGTTACATTCAGTATGGGGGCGTGCGAGACATCTGCAGAGTGGATGATCAACATCAACAGCCTGAGGTATCAAGACATTTGTGCTGCCCATTACATTACAAACCACAGGAGAGGGCAAATTCTCCAGCAGGATAGCACTCCTCATACTTCAGCCTCCACATCAAAGCTCCTGAAAGCAAAGAAGGTCAAGGTGCTCCAGGATTGGCCAGCCCAGTCACCAGAAATAAACATTGTTGAGTCTGTCTGGGATAAGATGAAGGAGGAGGGATTGAAGATGAACACAAAGAATCTTGATGAACTCTGGGAGTCCTGCAAGAACGCTTTCTTCGCCATTCCAGATGACTTTATTAATCAGTGATTTGAGTCATTGCAGAGATGTATGGATGCAGTCCTCCAAGCTCATGATGGAGTCAGACACAATATTCATTCTGTTTCCACTGCAGCATGACCACATATTCTATACTGGACATTATTTCATAAAATCATTAAAAATCAAGGCATGATCATATTTTATTTTGGTCAAATAAGCGTAATCTAGAGGCCTTTGACTTTCATATAAGCCACTTCTGATTCCAAATGATCCACTAGAAGTCAAGTTATTATTTTTTGTTCCTAAAACTTGGATAGGCGACAAGACTTTTGTCAGGTAGTGTAGTAGTCAACATTTGAAGTAGATCAAAAAGTGTTTGGGTCTTCTTCAATAGTTCTAGAAGGTTATAATCCACTTTAAATATGGACTACAACCTTCAGTATTATTTTGCATTAGATTATTTAATTTCTGTTCCTCAATACTGTTAGACTGTCCAGAAAACCAGAAAGAACTGTTTATTTCATTAGTCATTTGTTTGGTTTATGCAGACACACTCCCCATCAATGAAAAATTATGAATTCTATCCAAATACTTTTTAAATCTTCATTCATTCATTTTCTTTTCGGCTTAGTCCCTTTAATAATCAGGGGTCACCACAGCTGAATGAACCGCCAACTTATCCAGCACATGTTTTATGCAGCGGATGCCCTTCCAGCCACAACCCAACACTGAGAAACACCCACACACTCTTGCACACACTCACATACACTCCGGCCAGTTTAGTTCATCAATTCCCCTATACCGCATGTGTTTGGACTGTGGGGGAAACCGGAGCACCCAGAGGAAACCCACACCAACACGGGGAGAACATGCAAACTCCACACAGAAATGCCAACTGACCCAGCTGGGGCTCGAACCAGCAACCTTGTTGCTGTGAGTCGATTGTGACGTCCTTAAATCTTCTTGTAAAACTATATAAGAAATATCAAAATAAATCACAGGATCACAAAATATTGCACTTGCAGCCCTAAAACGCCATGGATCAATACCATAGATCAATACACACAACATGAACACACCAGTAAGAAAAGACAAATACTATGAAAGCACTTACAGTGAAGTCAAGGTCTGGGAATAACAGGAGATCTTGAAGAGGATCTTCTCTGAATTCAGCTTCAAGTTCAGAAATCACAGCTTCATAGTCCAGAGGGTCTATCAGTTTGGGCTTCTCCTGCTGTGAGACACACGTCAAAAGATATCATCATTAATAATAGCAGAATTGCAATGAAAATAATGAAAAAAGCATGTGCAAAAAAAAAAAATGCTGAAATCTGTGTTTATTAGTATTAATAATTCATTAATTTCTCTTCAGCTTAATCCCCTATTCCCTCAGGGGTCGCCACAGTGGAATGAACCACCAACTATTCCAGCAAATGTTTTATGCAGCGGATGCCCTTCCAGCTGAAACCCAGTACTGGAAAACACACATACACACTCATACACACACTACGGCCAGTTTAGTTAATCAATTCCCCTGTAGCGCATGTGTTTGGACTGTGGGGGAAACCGGAGCACCCCGAGGAAACCCACGCCAACATGGGGAGAACATGCAAACTCCACACAGAAACGTCAACAGACCTAGCTAGGACTCAAACCAGCGACCTTCTAGCTGTGAGGCGACTTCGCTACCCACTGCGCCACCGTGCTGCCCACCTGGACATTTTGTTTTATTATAATTGACATAATTAGTTGGCATTAGCACAGTTCAATAAGTCTTTATTGAGATTTTAGTCAGCAAATTTGTGATAAACAAATAAATAAAAATAAAAATGTTATGTTTATTTTAGTGCTGGGTCGTTATCGACGTTAACGCGAGACTCTTATCGCGCGATTAAAAAAATATGGCCGTTAATCTATTCTCAAAGTTGGGTTGGGAGCTGGGTCTATTCTACGCAAGCTATGATGACTTTCACCTTGATATTTTAGCGTGGATGTATACGTGACCGAAGAACCGTCTGACAAAATAGTGCCCTTCTGAATCAAATCAGCAGGATGCCCTTCTGGATCTTTCACTTACTTCGAAGAGACTACTGACTACGCTTACATGGACATCAGTAATCTAGTTATTTACATTAATAGACAATAATATAATGAAGGTGTTTACGTGAAGCGCTTTCATGTAAGGGTTTCCTGTAATTTTGGGTGACTTTAACTGCAGTTCGGCACTTTCACCTTCACTCATGAACATTTCATTCATGCCCCTGTGACAAACTGGGGTATTAGACGCAAATAAGGAGTAAGGACTACTGAGGGTGTTATGGGATTTAATAACACACGCCAAATGGAAAGAAAAAAATTTCCGTATTTCACGATGTGTGTGTGTAGTCCCTTACTGACAGCCCCGTGTGTGGATCTTGTCGGAAAATATGGCAAAAAGTCCTACATGACGGTAATAGTTTGATCGCGGCGTTTACTTTAATAATGCCACTAATATCTGCACACTCCACATGTCTTAACTCTGTTTCAAGAGTTCACACTTAGCTGATGATTAATGATAAGCTTGTTTGGCATGCTGTCCCGGGAGAGAGCCCTGAGCTCATAAGATCCTCGAGCCCGGGGCTCCCTCCCATTGCAAGGCGAGAAGGGAGTTTGAGCTCAGGTAGATCTCGAGAACTCCCCCGCTGTAATAACCAATGAACAGCCAGTGATTGCTCTTGAGAGATAACCATTTACTAGGAGCATGTCTATAGTGCCGGTCTGGATTAGTCAATTAACTTCTGTTGCATGTTTTTTGGACGGTGGGAGGAAACCGGGAAACCCGGGGGAAACCCACATGAGCACGGGGAGAAAATGCAAACTCCGCACAGAAATGTCTGCTGGTTTGGTAAAGCCTAGAACCAGAGACATTCTTGCTGTGAGGCAACAGTGCTAAGCACTGGGCCACCGTGTCACCCATCAAGGAAGAAGGAGGAGTAGGGGGTGGATGAAGGGATTCTTCAAAACGAAGATAGCGGTGGTACGTAACCCAGGGTATTTGTAGTAGCTTAGGAGTCATCTGATTGGTGCATTGAGAATTGGATAATGCGGATCCAGCCGCTAGCAATCATAAGCACGTGATCCTCTCGAAATTTGTTTATAACTAAACTTCACTTCTGTTTAGTTCAGTTATGACTTTAGTCGGATTAAGGTGATAAAAATATCGCTGTTTGGAGCTACTGTAGGCCTACAGTTCAAAATGCATGTATAACTGAATAAACAGTTAGTAAACACAAGTACATCTTATTGAACATCATTTATTTTCATCACCAATTATCACAGTAGAACAGCTTCTCAAGCAGTTTGTGATGCGTTTTGGAAACAGGAGATAAGCCCCTGGTCTAACGCGCCACCTGGCTTGAGAAACCCGTTCTCAAAGACTTACTTTAGTCATTATTTGGGTAGCACACATATTCTGAATGCCTTCGGCAGAATTCAAATGAGCCATTTAATCTAGATTAATTAAGATTAATTCCAAGATTACAGTGAGATTAATCTAGATTAAAAAAACTATCTATGCCCACCTATAGTTTATTTATTTATTCATTTATTTATTTACGATAGCTGCCATTTAAAGTAAAACTCCTGAACTCATTTCAGTTACAAAATTAATATTTGGTGCACTGCCTTAAATTATCTGTTTAGGTTGATACAATAATATTTATAATCTGATATATAAGCTTAATTAAAGCATAGCTATAAAGAGATCGTTTTGTAGTTACTTGGAAACATTTGGTTTAACCCACAATGTACAACTAGAATTAGAAACGATATTATTACTACATCAGCATCTACACGGTTACTGCCTTTAAATAAAGAAACATCCAGAATAACAGCAGTATTTGTCTCTTCACCTTCAACTTCAACACAGGTTCTGCTCTCCAGCACAATGGTGACACAAAACAGATCACAGAAATTTGATTCTTAGGTTTTATGGCAAACTACGTTTCTTTTTATTTACCCCGCCTTGATTTTACAGTAATCTACATTTGTTTTATAAACAGTCTAAAATCTACAGTCTACTTCTATCATTTAAATTAACAGTATACTATTGTCAAAATTTCTGATCTTTATACTTTTTTTTGCTCAAACCATTAACCCTTCAAGCACCATCACTGCAAAATACTTTTGGGGGATAATTTAAGCTGTTTTTCACTTCCGTTTTAAAGGGCAATCATGCAAAATCAACTTTCGAGAGCTGTTTGGACAGAAGTGTGTGTAGGTATAGTGTGTCCACAGTCACATTGCAGTGATATTGGTGTTATTCTGGAGTCAGATCAGAGTTTCAGTAGTCATGTCAAAGCAGTAACTAAATCAGCATACTATCATCTCAAAAACATAGCGATCTCAAAAACATTGCAGGAATTAGATGCTTTGTTTCCAGTGAGGACTTCCAGTGAGAAACGTGTTCATGATTTTATCAGCAGCAGGCTGGATTACTGTAACGGACTCCTCACCAGCCTTCCCAAAAATACAGTTGTAGCTCATCCAGAACGCTGCGGCCAGGATTCTGACCAGAAGCAGAAAATCAGAGCACATCACGCCTGTCCTCAGGTCTTTACACTGGCTCCCGGTTACATTCAGAATAGATTTTAAAGTATTATTACTGGTCTATAAATCAGTAAATGAACAAGGAGCTCAAGACATTACAGATATGCTTACTGAATACAAGGTCAGATCATTAGACTCAAGTAAACTAGAAATTCAAAGAGTTCAGTCAAAGCAGGGTGAATCGACATTCAACTACTAACAGCGCCCCCCTCTGCTGGAATCAGCTTTCAGAAATGATCAGATGTGCTCCAACATTAGTGACAGTCAAATCAAGACTGAAAACACATCTGTTTAGCTGTGCCTTTACTGAATGAGCACTGTGCTACGTCATCATTCATTCATGAATCATTCATTCATTCATTTTCTTTTCGGCTTAGTCCTTTTATTAATCCGGGGTCGCCACAGCAGAATGAACCTCCAACTTATCCAGCATATGTTTTATGCAGCGGATGCCCTTCCAGCTGCAACCCATCTCTGGGAAACATCCATACACGCTTATTTACACTCATACACTACAAACAATTTAGTTTACCCAATTCCACTATACCGCATGTCTTTGAACTGTGGTGGAAACCAGAGCACCTGAAGGAAACCCACGCAAACTAGGGGAGAACATGCAAACTCCACACAGAAGCGCCAACTGACCCAGCCGAGGCTCGAACCAGCGACCTTCTTGCTGTGAGGTGACAGCACTTCCTACTGTGCCACCGCGTCGCCCTCTGTTTTTAATCATTTTTATTATTTGTTTTTATGTTCTTATACTTGTCTCTTATTCCTGTTTATGTAAAGCACTTTGAATTGCCACTGTGTATGAAGTGTGCTACATAAATAAACTCGCCTTGCCTTGATATAAACACAAGACTTTTTTTTATTTCCTGACATTAAAATAGGATATAAATCCCAGCAATTTTGAGGTCTCAATGTGATGCAGCAGTGTGTTTTTCACTGCTCACCAATATTGATTGACAGGTGTGTATTGACGTGTCAGTACTGACGTGTATAAACATGTCCACAGGACAGGATTTGCAAAGAAACTTTGATTAAAAGATCTGTTCCAAATTTCTCTGATCCACATGCACTTTAAGAAGCAGTAAGTGCTACACTTTGGATTTTTTCATAGCATTTTGAACTACAATTTTTGTTACATAATCGTAAACGCTTCGCATCAACACATCTGCACAGTGCACACAACCATAACCGAGAACGCTTCAATCACACAAGAGGATTCCTTCAGCTTTATTTTGTACAGTAACTTGGCTATAATGATCTCTATACAGCAGCATATTTACACATTCGGTGGGCATCCTGTCACATTTGCAGTGGTGTAAAGTAACTAATTACAAATACTCAAACTACTGTAATTGAGTAGTTTTTCTCAGAAATTGTAATTCACTAAGTAGTTTTAGAAATGTGTACTTTTACTCTCCCTTGAGTACATTTTTAGTGTTGTAATAAAAGTTTTACTCCACTACTTTCCTTCAGCCTGCAGTCACTACTTTATTTTTTCTTGTCTATGGGGATTAGAAAAATCAGTCCTGTGAATCCTGTCCAATCAAATCGCACACAGAAGTAAAGAGGTACATTTCCTCATAATGAACTACCTCAAGACATGGGCGATTTATAATTGCAGCAAACTGTTTGGAAGCATTAAAAGTGTGCAAGAAGCTGTCCAAAATCTTTACACGCATAAATCTAACCTAATATTAACGTCATATGATGTTGTGTGCCTGCTGGGCAATAACAAAATGCACTACAGAATGTTACGTTTACACTCACCTGCACAAATTACATGTAATTGTGATTGACTGCGATACATTTGGCGGGATTTCGATCCCATAATTTTGCTCTGAATCAAAAAGTTCCCTATAGATGGCAGGGAGAACCATCTCATTTGCATTTAAAGGCGCAGACGCAATAACAATTCCCTCTGACCGCAAACTTGACCTTTTTCAACAGGGTGTAATAAATGATCTGATGGGTATTTTGACCTGAAACTTCACAGACACATTCTGGAGACTTATTTCACATCTTGAGAAGTGATGTTTTATAAACAAATTTTGGGAGGAGCACGCGCAGAAGTTTCAGTATCAAATACGTCATTGACAATTATTCTATTATCCAATCAGTTCTTGACCAAACCCCTATATATACCAAAGCTGTCTTACCTGCAGCATCTTATGACTTTAGCATCCCTCCACCACCCCGACACCTCATCTCTTAAGCATTACAATCCCGGGGGAGCGTTCTGGGGCCGGACTAGATACTTTGCTCGAATCTCAATTCCTCTCTGTTTCCTGATAAGGGGAATAACTCGAGTTTGGGTGTCTTCCCCAAGCTCAGAGCCCTCTACCCGGACAGGACGCCAAATATGCTTTAGTCTGAAACTATTGCAAGTGTGAACTCGTGAAAAGGACAACATCGAGGCCCTTTAAATAAACACTTGCATTTGTTAAGAGTACACTCTGTTCAAGTACTAATGGCAGTGAGAATACTCAGCTTTACTGATGAAACCCGCTGTTAACAAGCAGAATCACTGAAATAAAGGAAAACAAGTACAGAAAAAAAGAACAACAAAAACTACAATTGACTTCAGTCACAGCCTTGATGAAATCAGCTGAAATAAAACAAATGACTAAACCTCAGAAACTCTCAAACAAACGAGGATTAAAGGGCACATAGGTTACCCCTTTTTTCAGATTTAACATAAGTGTTTTGCATCTCCAGAATGTGTCTGTAAAGTTTCAGCTCAAAACACCCAATCAGATTTTTTATTATACCTTTTATTAAATTCCTATTTATACATTTTTTCACTGGGTGGCGGTTTTGGTGTACTGCTTCTTTAAGGCGAGTCCTCCCCGCCCACCGTTTCTACGTGCCTTTCTGCGTGCCTTAATCTCCTCCCTCGGCTGCGTCAGACAACAGACAGACTTAAAGGAAGCAGATCTCACGTAGCGTTTGTGAGAAATACTACAGTAAGAACTTTACCAATGAGTATTTATTGTGCAGTTACATCGCAGAGTCACACAAAGTTCACGTGCGCACACACAGATACACGCACACACACACACACACACACACACACACACACACACACACACACACACACGCACACGCACACGCACACACACACACACTTTGCGCACGTCCTCTCTTGTTGATATGATTATACACGTGACTACCGGGACATGTTAATACGCGCAGCTGTCAATCAATATTGGTGGGCGGGGGGACCGCACTCCTACGTAAAGTTGCGGTCGATCTGAAAACCGCTTCAATTAGTCCACCGTTTTTATGTTGTTAAATTGAAAAAAAAGCACTGGGTGTGTTTATATCACCCCACTATGACGGTTTATACACCATACATGCACATATGTCTGTCCAAACAGCTTGAAAAGTAGATTTTTCACCATAGGTGCCCTTTAAACAACTCCACAAACAGCATTTACTTCTTACTAACCTGTTTATTTCTGTCTACAAATGTTCTTATTCAGATAAACTGTTTATAGCATGAATAGCATTTAAAGTCACCGTTGTGGTCGAACTGTTTTTATTTTAGTGGACCCATTGGCTTTTGAACAGTTTATTTTGGCAGCTGTAGATTAGTGTTTAAAAAACTATTTTGTTATAACGAACATTCATTCATTCCTTTTCCTTCGGCCTTGTCTCTTATTTAATGAATGAATATTGCGATATTAATATAATTACACAATAAAAGTAATTCCGAATTTTACATTAATTGGGATAATTTTTTAGGATATTCCTAAAACATCCCTAAATACTTAAACAAAAACTTAAATTAAATCACAGATGATGACAAACAACAGAAAGATAAAAATGAAATAAACAGAGCAATATTGAGGTACAGAAATCAATGATCAAATCTAAAATAACACGATATAGTTATCATTTTTTAACCACAATTAAGCTTTAATTTCAATAACTCATTTCTAATAACTAATTTATTTTATCATTGGCATGATGACAGCACGAGTGGCACAGTAGGTAGCGCTGTCGCCTTACAGCAAGAAGGTCACTGGTTTGAGCCTCGGCTGGGTCAGTTGGCATTTCTGTGTGGAGTTTGCATGTTCTCCCTGCATTCACGTGGGTTTCCTCCGGGTGCTCCGGTTTCCCCTATAGTCCAAAGACATGCGGTACAGGTGAATTGGATAGGCTAAATTGTCCGTAGTGTATGGGTGTGAATGAGTGTGTATGGATTCATTCCGCTGTGGTGACCCCAGATTAATAAAGGGACTAAGCCGAAAAGAAAATGAATGATTACAGCACATAATATTTGACTAGATATTCTTCAAGACACTAGTATTCAGCTTAAAGTGACGTTTAAAGGCTTAACTAGGTTAATTAGGGTAAAGTTAGGGTAATTATGCAGGTCATTGTATAACAGTGGTTTGTTCTGAAGACAAGCCAAAACTAATATTGATTAAGGGGGCGAATAATATTGACCTTAAAATGGTTTTGAAACAATTAAAAACTGCTTTTATTCAAGCTGAAATAAAACAAATAAGACTTTCTCCAGAAGAAAAAATATTATAGGAAATACTGTGAAAAATTCCTGAATCTGTTCAACATCATTTGGGAAATATTTGTAAATTTGTAAACCCATGGTATATTTATATATATCATTACCATCAATGTCAAGACAACATTGTGCTCAATATTTTCATGAATGATTAAAAAATGGAGAACAAAAAACAATCACTACTAGTAACATAACACAAGAAAGACTGTCTCCATGGCTACAAATATTATTGTTCATCAGTTAATATTCATCAGCTCATGTACCGACAGCTACACAAAGTACCAAAACAATCACAAAAGCCAGCAAAAGCTTTATATAAACATTCATTCATTCATTCATTTCCTTTGGCTTAGTCCCTTATTTATCAGGGGTCACCACAGCGAAATGAACCACCAACTATTCCGGCATATGTTTTACGCAACGGATGCCCTTCCAGCCTAAACCCAGTACTGGGAAACACCCATACACTCTCACATTCACACAACAGCCAATTTACTCCATTAACTGATTACAGTTATGTGTTTGGACTGTGAGGGAAACCGGAGCACCTGGATGAAACCCACGCCAACACAGGGAGAACATGCAAACTCCACACAGAAATGCCAACTGACCCAGCTGGTCAGTTATCAGGCTCGAATTATTTAGTTACTTATTATTTACCATGGCTCGAACCAGCGACCTTGTTGCTGTGAGTCGATTGTGCTACTCACTGCGCCACCGTGACGCCCTTAAATCTTCTTGTAAAACTATATTAGAAATATCAAAATAAATCACAGGATCACAAAATATTGCACTTGCAGCCCTAAAACGCCATGGATCAATACCATAGACTGTAAAATATATGGACGTAGTATCCGTGACGTCACCCATAGGATTCTGAACACTGCAAAAGAAGCTACAAGTAGGCGCGGCCAACCGTCGCCATTTTGTTTGCGCGTCATTGCGGGACTCCAACCAGCGACCTCCTTGCTGTGAGGAGCCACCTTATTAGTAGTACTTTACAAATGACGCTCAATAATCAGTTTAGTTCAACACAATCCAAACACAGATTGAAATAAAAGCCAACACAATTCGCTAACAGTATTTTATATAACAATTAGAGCCAGGGGACTGTTTCATTGTTGACTTACGGGTCAATAATTTCAATTTAAGTGAAGTTTAATTTTAAACTAATTTCGAGAGGAGCATGTGCTCATGATTGACCCAGCTGGTTCACATTAGCTGATCATGATCCTCCAATCAAAGGATCCCAAGTCACTATATATATCCTCATTTCCTCTCTACAACTATCTTCTTCTGGAAGAAACCCCCCTCCTCCCCTTCTTCCACCTTTATTCAGAATGGGCGGCACGGTGGCCCAGTGACTAGCACTGTTGCCTCACAGCAAGAATACCAATGGCGTTGGGTCTTCACTGGGCCATCTGGTGTTCCTGTGTGGAGTTTACATGTTCTCCCAGTGTCCGCGTGTGCTCATCCAGTGTCCACCATCCAAATGTGCTCTATATTATAGATAAAATAAGCCTAAATCTTTTTTCTAATGTCTTACTCTCAGGAAGTTCACCTTGGCCTCAGCAGCGGGAGAGTTTCAGATCGACCTGAGCTTAATCTCCCCTCGCCCTGTGAAAGGAGGGAGCCCTGGGCTCGAGGATCCCTTGAGCTCAGGGCTCTCTCCCAAACAAGCTATGTATAAATCATGAGCTAAGTGTGAACTCTTGAAACAGCAGAAATCAAAACAATATTCTTTTTTTTTTACTTTTCTGATGTTAAAATGGTCATTTTTAGTCCTAAATGGTCTTGAATTTGATGACTTTTTCTGAAATGACCACAACAATAGAAAAATGTATTATTTTCATATTTTCTTGAAGTGTGTACACATTTACACTAGGGTGCAACAACTGTCTTATGGGTACATTTTGACCCACCATTAATAAAACCACTTTTACACATTGACACACACACATGCTGTTTTTAACTTTGAGAAACACTGTCTCGCTAAAAACATTTCACACCTACGCAGGTACTTTGAGCATTAGAAAACACACCCCTTAATGTAAAAACTAATGAAATACTGCACACTAACAAGGAGAAAACCAGGACATTCACAGAATTTGTGATGAAGTATAAACAGTTTTGAGGACAGAAATTAAATTTAGCTGTGTTGATTTTTGATGTTTTGTGAAGGCGGGTCACTTTAAGACAAAATATAGCGGAATATCAACCACACAAGGGTTAAACAAACAGAAAAGCACAACAAATACAACTAAATGTACAATTGCAGTTAATTAAAATAACATAAAACAGTTTCAGAATGTTTTTGTCGTGGTTTTACTGATAGAAAGTGCACTGTGTAAAAAATAAAGCATAATTCACGCAAATAGTACATGTGAAATACATACGCAGCTCACTCGATTGCAGTCTGCCCGAACCCGTCTGCTCTTTATCTTCTTCCGAAAGGTGATTTTACTCATATTTACGGACTGATTCTCACGCCGCGCACGTACACATTAATAAGAAGGCTACAGAAAAAAGCACCTCGAATCCTGTGAGAGAAGCAGAACTTTCCGGAGAGCAAGTGAAACCTGTCAGACTAAACACGTGGTCGGGGGGGAAGTATAGATGTGAAGAGACATGTGACTTCACCACTAAAGACAGATGGAGATCGAGACTAAATAATGCATAATGAATGAAAGAAAACACTGTGTAAACATTGTTTAAACGTCGCTGACATTGTCAGGTTTTTTTCTCTACATCAGTGAGTAGAAGGAATCGTTTATACACTCAAAAAAATGCTGTTTGTTAAAACTACTCATTTAAAATGAGCTGAAACAACACAGATTTTAAAATATTTTTGGGGCAACTTATGTTCAATCCACCTAAATTTGAAACAAAAACTAATAAGTTAACTTAATTGCATCATGACGTCCCAACACAGTTAAGGTAAATTAAGTTAAGTTAACTTAATTGCATCATGACGTCCCAACACAAATTGATTGTATGTATTTTGTCAGGTTACACTTTAGAATCAGAATCAGAATCAGTTTTATTGCCAAGTGTGCTTCACACACACAAGGAATTTGTTTTGGCTACAGAAGCTTCCAGTGTACATAAAGAGACAAGTGACCACACAAAATAAATATGAAAAAATAAAATAAAAAAAGATAAACATTAAACAGAGATGCATTTAGTCAAGAAACCTGGATGTTGAGTTGTATGTACAGATTGTTATAAATATACAGGTTATAAGGTGCTGTGTACAAGTGCAAATGTAGAAGGTATTGCATTGTATATTGATATAAGGTGCTGTGTACAAGTGCGAATGTAGAAAGTATTGCATTGTATATTGATATAAGGTGCTGTGTACAAGTGCGTATGAGAAAGTATTGCACATATTTATTGCACAGTAGGGGAATATTTAACTGTTCATAAGGTAGACAGCCTGAGGAAAGAAACTTTTCCTGTGTCTGGCTGTTTTTGTGCTTGGTCCTCTGAAGCGCCGACCAGACGGTAACAGTTCGAACAGATAGTGTGCTGGGTGTGAGGGGTCCAGAGTGATTTTGCGAGCCCTTTTACTCACTCTGGAAGAGTACAGTTCTTGAAGTGTAGGAAGGGTTGTGCCAGTGATTCGTTCAGCAGTCTGGACTATTCTGGAATAATGGTCTATTAAGTAATATAATAATGTTATATTGCAACTCAATACTATATGCACAGTGTTCAACGTTTTAGCAATTATCTTCTCATAAAAAATTAATACTTCACGTTTTATCTGACTATATTTATCTTGTAAGTTGTATTGGGAAAGTACTGGGAAACACCCTCTTATTCACACACACTCAAGCACTACAGCCAATTTAGTTCATCAATTCCCCTGTAACGCATGTGTTTGGACTGTGGGGGAAACAGGAGCACCCGGAGGAAACCCACGCCACTCCGGGGAGAACATGCAAACTCAGAAATGCCAACTGGCCCAGCCAGGACTCGAACCGGCGACCTTCTTGGGACAGTGCTAACCACTGAGCCACTGTATCACCCCTATATATAGTTAGTGTTTTTATTTAATTCATAATCTTGTAAAGAATTTATTAATCATACTTCAACATGTACTAACGCATTATTAAAATTCAAAGTTGTGCTTGTAAACATTAGTTAATGCACTGAGAGTTAACATGAACATGGCATTATCTTAAATAAAGTATACAAAGATGAACATGTACCATAATAAATGTATTACTAATTGTTTGTTCATGTTAGTAAATTCATTAACTAATGAATCAATATTTTAAAGTGTTACCTATGCGCTCGAAATTTTATCAATGCGACCTAAAAATATATTTCAAATCAAATCAAATCAAATCACTTTTATTGTCACATCATCAGCAGCACGTGTGCTGTGATGAGTGAAAAGCTTAGGTGATGGCTCCAGACAGTGCAAATACAACTATAGTTCAAAATACAACAACATGCAACAGCATAGCCAGTAATGTTTAAAAGCATTTGGAAGCATTTGGGCGAGTGCATAAATTGTTGTTGTGCAGCCTGTTTTCACTGCAATATCCTCACCTCGTGCTCGGATTTAGGAAACATCAGGGACAGATTAAAACAGTTATGTGAACTTGCTGAAGTAAAAAAGCCTGCAATGCTTGCCCCGCCTTTGTGCTCTTCTTATTGGCCCTTTGCTCTAGAACTGAACGCGAATGGATTGGTTAATATCAGCTGTCAATCAATCAGTCAATGTCTCCTGCCTTCAGATGACAGAAGCTACAACCGTGAAAACGTAAAGCGCTGAAGAAACCACCTAAAGTTACTAATAATGGCACATCTTATTAGTGATCATGTGCTGAATGTTAATCCACCATTTACACTTTTCCAAGAGTGGATAAAAGACTTTCAGTGGCTTCAAGTCTACTATGAAAATAACTAAAGCCATTCACTGGAAAGTCTGTGGCACGGGGTTTGCAGATAACAGCGTTTAATCAGCGATTATTTCAACTAAAAAGCAAAAGTAATTCATAGGTAAAAGCTTTTAAACCATACTAAAGTGTATTAGTGTATTATTTACAACTATTTTTAAAGAAAGCATATTGTAGTATAGTGTGTAATGGAGGACAGCTGGCATGTGCAATAATCGGCGATGGACGATGGCATCGTCTGTCGGCCCAACCCTACTCCATATCCAACTTCTGTTTCCGTTTCCTGAAGTCATCCCTTATTAAAATGGGTTTTTGTTCAATGTGTGGTTAACACAAACTTAAGATAATTCCAACATTTATTTTACAAGATAAAACTACACCAGTAATGGCCCCTTCTCATGTTTAAAAGCGTTTACTTGAAACAAACAAAGAAACAAACAGGACTCTTGGGCATCACGTCAAACAGGAAGAGTCATTTATGGACGGGTCCTGGCGGTATTTATAATCACACTTCTGCAAATGATTCAGACTCAGATTTGAAGAATGTGCACATTTGCTTTATGCCCTGAACATCGCTTGAGTACATTCTTAAATCAGTTTCCACTAACTTTCCACACTTTTAGTTGACTTTGTGTTTGCTGCTTTAAGAGAACAGATAATATAATCAATACATGATATTGGCAATTACTGGATCATACATATTGACATGGAAAAAAGGCCTGAGAGGTCGAACAGCAAATACTAAATACAGTTGAAGTCAGAATTATTAGTCTACCTGTATGTTTTTTTGCTTTTCTCTTTGCCATGATCACAGCACATAATATTTGACTAGATATTCTTCAAGACACTAGTATTCAGCTTAAAGAGACATTTAAAGGCTTAACTAGGTTAATTAGGGTAAAGTTAGGGTAATTAGGCAAGTCATTGTATAACAGTGGTTTGTTCTGGAGACAATCCAAAACTAATATTGATTTAGGGGCTGAATAATATTGACCTTAAAATGGGTTTGATTTAATTTAAAAACTGCTTTTATTCTAGCCTAAATAAAACAAATAAGACTTTTTCCAGAAGAAAAAATATTATAGCAAATACTGTGAAAAATTTCAACATCATTTGGGAAATATTTGACAAAGAAATACAAAATCACAGGAGGGCGAATAATTCTGACTTTAACTGTAAATGAGGTTAAAAGAGAACAGATTTTTACTTTGTTCACAACTTTATTATTAAGGCTTTTTATTATTATTACATTAATATTACATTAAAAGCTAAGCCAAAGTGTTCCAGCTGTGTTCTGATCTAAAGTTAGAAAATTCACGTACAATTTTTAACTATAAATATAATCAGTATTTATTTGTTTGCCAGAGAAAGAAAGGAAGAAAGAAAGAAAGACAGAAAAAAGGAAAGAAAGAAAAAAAGATAAAAACAAAAGAAAGAAAAAAAAGAAGGAAAGAAAGAAAAAAAGATAAAAACAAAAGAAAGAAAAGAAGAAGGAAAGAAAGAAAAAAAGGTAAAAACAAAAGAAAGAAAGAAGAAGGAAAGAAAGAAAAAAAAAGATAAAAACAAAAGAAAGAAAAGAAGAAGGAAAGAAAGAAAAAAAAGATAAAAACAAAAGAAAGAAAAGAAGAAGGAAAGAAAGAAAAAAAAGATAAAAACAAAAGAAAGAAAAGAAGAAGGAAAGAAAGAAAAAAAAGATAAAAACAAAAGAAATAAAAAAGGAGAAAAGAAAGAAAAAAGGAGAAAAGAAAGAAAGAAAAAAGAAGGAAACAAAGAAAAAAGATAACAACAAAAGAAAGAAAGAAAAAAAAGATAAAAACAAAGAAAGAAAGAAAGAAAGAAAGAAGAAAAGAAGGAAAAAATATAAAAACAAAGAAAGAAAAAAGAAGGAAAGAAAGAAAAAAAGATAAAAACAAAAGAAAGAGAAAGAAAGAAAAAAAAAGAAAAAAAAAAAAAAAAAGAAAGAAAAAAAAAGAAGAAGAAAAAAGATAAAAACAAAAGAAAGAAAGAAAAAAAAGAAGAAAGAAAGAAGAAAAGAAGGAAAAAATATAAAAACAAAAGAAAGAAAGAAAAAAGAAGGAAAGAAAGAAAAATAGATAAAAACAAAAGAAAGAAAAACAGAAGGAAAGAAAGAAAAAAAGATAAAAACAAAAAAAAGAAAGAAAGAAAGAAAGAAAGAAAGAAAGAAAGAAAGAAAAGAAAAAAAGATAAAAACGAAAGAAAGAAAGAAAGAAAGAAAGAAAGAAAGAAAGAAAGAAAGAAAGAAAGAAAGATAAAAACAAAAGAAAGAAAGAAAGAAAGAAAGAAGAAAGAAAGAAAGAAAGAAGAAAGAAAAAAAGATAAAAACGAAGAAAAAAAAAAGAAAGAAAGAAAGAAAGAAAGAAAGAAAGAAAGATAAAAACAAAAGAAAGAAAGAAAAAAGAAAGAAAGAAAGAAAGAAAGAAAGAAAGAAAGAAAGATAAAAACAAAAGAAAAAAAGAAAGAAATAAAGAAAGAAAGAAAGAAAGAAAGAAAGAAAGAAAGAAAGATAAAAACAAAAAGAAAGAAAGAAAAAAGAAGGAAAGAAAGAAAGAAAGAAAGAAAGAAAAAAAGATAAAAACAAAAGAAAGAAAGAAAGAAAGAAAGAAAGAAAGAAAGAAAGAAAGAAAGAAAGAAAGAAAGAAAGAAAGAAAGAAAGAAAAAAAGATAAAAACAAAAGAAAGAAAGAAAAAAAGAAGGAAAGAAAGAAAAAAAGAAAAAAGATAAAACAAAAGAAAGAAAAAAGAAGGAAAGAAAGAAAAAAAGATAAAAACAAAGAAAGAAAAAAAGAAAGAAAGAAAGAAAAAAGATAAAAATAAAAGAAAGAAAGAAAGAAAGAAAGAAAGAAAGAAAGAAGAAAGAAAAGAAAGAAAGAAAGAAGAAAGAAAGAAAGAAAGAAAGAAAGAAAGAAAGAAAGAAAAGAAGAAGGAAAGAAAAAGGTTTTGGAACACTTGAAGTGAGTAAACAGTAAGTAAATTGCCATTTTGGGTGACCCCTCCTCCCTTTATTGGAAAGTTCATTTATATCGGAGCTCACAGACTGAAACAAACGGCCTTTTCTAAATGCTTATTTAAAAGAACTGAGTTGGAGCACAAGAAAAGCACAATGAATTAAATGAATGAAGGCATAAGTAACTCCAGATGCTTGTTTTCTCTCTCTCTCTCTCTCTCTCTCTCTCTCTCTTTCTTTGTGTTGACCTACATGAAGAAAATCACTGCAGCGGTTGACCTGCACTCATTACAGTGAGAATGAGTAAGTCAACTTCAGCATACTAAACGAAATGACATAAGTCACTTTCATTGTCTCAATCAGAGATCTGAGAACTGTCTCTCATTGACGGGAGGACATAAGCACAGCTGTTGCTTGGCTTTTCCCAAAGATCCCGGCATTTTTCCCCGAGTTCAATTTCCCATGGGTGTGCCTGCTGCACCGCTTCTTCCTCTCTCTGCCTGTCAGCTCGGTCAGAAACATGACTGGACCCAGGATAGAGCCCTGCTGCATTTACTATCCCTCACAGACTCCCAACTAAATCCTTGTCAGATGGATGAACACTGTACATTAAAAAAAAGCTGCCACATAATATATTACTCAGGCTATTTTAGGTGAGAATGTAGCTTTTTAGACATCAAATATGCAGGCTATTTTAAGGACAGTGTCTACCTGGAAATGTGTTACAATGATTTCAGAGATGGGATTTTCAGCCCCCAAAAAGCCCCGCCGAGAGCAACCTTATTACGGACACTTATTCTAGATTCTGATCTATAGAAATATAATTCATTTTTGGTATGTCATACTCAAAAGTATACAACAGTATATATACGCAACAGTTCTGTCTGGTTCTTGAATCTGATTGGCTGATAGCCATGCGATATTCTGCAAATAACAGCACTCGTCCAGCCTCTTAACCCTTCACCCTTGTGTATTACTTCGCCTAGATACAGCAACAAGCAGAGGACACTCCACAGTTTGACAAATATTGCAGCTGTTGGACGACATAATGTACATTTGAGGCTTTTTTTTAGACGAGGATGTAGTTGTTTAGATTGCAACATTGCAGTTTATTTAAAAGGACAGTGCCTATTTTAAATATTTATCATTTCGGAGCATCGAAGTCAGTGCATCGGCTGCCATCAGCCTGTCATACTGAGCAGACCATAGACTGTAAAATATATGGACGTAGTATTCGTGACGTCACCCATAGGTTTCTGAAGAGCGCAAAAGAAGCTACAAGTAGGCTCGGCCAACCGTCGCCATTTTGTTCGCGCGTCATCGCACCCACGGCGGGATACCAAACAAGGGCAAGAGGCGGAGAGTGAGCGGAGCTACAGACACCTGCTGGCACTTTGCTTAGACCTGGCAGACAGACTTTACTTTGGGAGAAACGCTTGATACTTTATTACCTGCGACTCGTTTGTGTTCTGACCACATGTGCTTGGCTGTACACTATATCAATAAAGTGTTTAGACTTTTAAAAACACTGTAGTAATACATTGAGCCACTAAACATTGCTCTTATGACGTTTTTCTACAGGAGGAAAACGCGAAATACGTCCAAACACTTCAGATATAGTCTGTGTTAGTACATGCAAGACTATTGATAACCTCCAGCATAACACTGTATGATAACGCTTCAGATGACTGTTCTAGAGCCTACAGCTAATCAATCTGTCACATTCTGGAGTGCTTTACGGGTCTAAAGAGAAATATTAATGATAAATGATCTTAAATAAAAAAATACATTTATAGAGATGGTATACAACTATATTCTATATATGGTATATAACTATATATGTATATAACTTTACTCACATGGGAAACGGAGGCCACATGAATGGTTTGTGAGCACAATTAAATGCACACAGCATCCCATATCATCTGATAATTGTAAGAAATAAGTCCAAAAGGCAGCTGACTGTGTAAAGCCACATAAAACAAAAGAAAAATACGATGAATATGCCGCGATCAGTGGCTAATCTGCCGGATTCAGCTGAGGTGAAGTGACGGCGACCAGCGAGACCTAGCTGTCACTCAAGTGGCCACGCCCTTAATTATGCAAACTTAATATAACCTAATATAAAGGAAATGGATGAGTTATAAAAAAATTCACCCCCCTCACAGTTGTCATGGAGGGTAATAATAGCTATATGAACCAAAATCGTTCTTTGTACCAGGCTGTAAACACCTTTATTTCTGCTGTAAAGTTGGTCATTCTAACAGTGCGCTCAATTACAATTTGCTCTATTATGGAGCCAGGACTAGCGGAATTTTGATGAATTGCAGTTTCAGCTACTTCCGTATTGGCTTCCCGAGGGAGAGCGGGAGGTTGCCGCTTAGAGCAGACCAACGAAAGTGACGATTGACATTCCTCCACAAGATGGCGACAGAGACCACATAATAAGTGCTTAGGGCAAAAAAACTGCATTTTCTTAGCGTAAATTTCAAACATACAGCAGAACTGACATTCTAAGTCGATCTCTCTCTTTTGTTAGTTGTAGTGCTGTATTTATACCACAGAATCTGCTAGTGTTTCTTTGGCTTTTTCTGGGTTAATTATTGTGAAATCCCGATTGCACAAATACTGGAAAATCTCTGTAGACTGATGGCATTTCATGCCATTCAGCCTTACAATCTTAAAATGTGAGCAAAAATCACCTGTTTTGTCATCATTTTAGACATTACGCTAGAGAATCATTCAAACACCAGCTCTAAAGTGACGTTGGTGAGTTAGTAACGGCTTCTGCTGTTCTGACGTCAGCTGCAGCTGTGAATGAATGGCGAAAGAAAGTAGTTCCTAATATAAAAGGGTTTTTAGACTCGCCGTGTTTGAGTTTTTTTTTTAATATACACGATTATGCCTTCGAACTGTTGTATAAACGCAATATCACATGAGTAGCATTGCGATGTTTCTGTATATCGGCACTGGTGTTTGTTCAAACTTAGCCTAAAATTATCTTTTTTTTCAGTGTAGTAATATTTACTGAATGCTGAAATCTCTGCAAGTCTGGAAGGTAAGAAGCTCTGGTTACCATGATGACAGTGCTGTGCGGTTCACAGATGACCATGCCCTCCTCCAGCGGTGCGCTTTCCAATAAATGTTGTTTCTGCTGGTCAGAAAAGACGCGTGAATGGTTTCTCCTCATTATAAAATTCACAGCCTGTAGTAGACTTGAGGTACAGCCCATGCCTGGCGATCCGGCTCAGATCTTCATGGAAGTCCCGCCTACATTCATTTTTTCCCCCCTAAAAAATCCTCGAAATCTTCTGAGTGGCCTTATGTGGGGTTCATCAAAACAGAACAGATGTTTAAAGGCTTCAAAAGTGGATCCGAATGAAATCTCCAGATCATGTTGATGATCTAGACACCAACTATCAACTTTTTATGGTTCAGTTTGGCCAGGTTTACTTCTTCAAACATCCTGTGAGTGTCCTCCAAGCCCCTCTTTCTCTCTCGTTCTGGAGAAGTGGAGAGCAGGAAACACTGACAACATTGTCTCTGTGCACAGATCAGCTGCAGCTGTGCACAGCTGGATCAGCCAATCAGCATGCGCCTATTACGTCAGCTGACCAGGAAAATGGCCAAAATCACACTGGCTGTAGACACACTCCCACAGTCTACTCTTGGACCCGCTGTCCCACACATACCCATTTTTCCGTCCCACTTGTTTTCTTCCAATAATATTAGACTAGATATTCCTCGAGATACTAGTATTCAGCTTAAAGTGACATTTAAAGGCTTAACTAGGTTAATTAGGGTAAAGTTAGGGTAATTAGGCAAGTCATTGTTGCAACAAATATTGCTTAAGGGGGCTAATAATATTGACCTTAAAATGGGTTTTAAAAGTTAAAAACTGCTTTTATTCTAGCCGAAATGAAACAAATAAGACTATCTTCAGAAGAAAAAATATTATAGGTAATACTGTAAAAAATTCCTGAAACTGTTCAACATCATTTGGGAAAAAAAATAAATAAATTATATATATATATATATATATATATATATATATATATATATATATATATATATATATATATATATATATATATATATATATATATATATATATATATATATATATATATCACAGATGGGCAAATAATGTTGACTTCAATTGTGTTTTAATATTCTGTGGAAGGTGTATAGGACCAAAAATACACCTAATTATACACCTATGTTTGTCTAATTAAAACACTGGGTCCGAACATTACGATAAATACAGTAAAAACAGCTAGTATTCAATATTTGTGTCCTCTTTCTTACAGATGACTTTCTTGTGTACGCATTTCTATTGAGCATTATAAGTGCATTTCTCTTTTTTATCTTAACAATACACAAACCCAACATGACATGATGCTATCAAACTAATGATTAATGTTTGAAAGAACTTTAAAGGGCACCTATGGAGAAAAATCTACTTTTCAAGCTGTTTGGACAGAAATGTGTGTAAGTATAGTGTATAAACTGTCATATTGGAGTGATATAAACACACCCAGTCCTTTTTTTTCAAATTTAACAACAAAAACGGTGGACCAATTGGAGCGGTTTTCAGATCGACCGCAACTTTACATAGGAGTGCGGTCCCCCCGCCCACCAATATTGATTGACAGCTGCGCGCATTAACATGTCTCAATAGTCACGTGTATAATCATATCATCAAGAGAGGACGAGCGCAAAGCAACCGTAAATAAAAGATCTGTTCAGTTCGCTAGGATCATCAATCATCATCAAATGTGATCAAGAGTGAGTTTCACAAGTTTAAAATGTTTTAAAACAGAGCATGTGTGTAATGAATTACAGCGATTTAGCTTAGCTTTACTTCATCAGCACAGCCGCGTGTCAGAACAATTATAAAGGAAGACGCTTCAATCCCGGTTTGTGGGCGTTAAATCAGGTTTATTTTGTACATTAATATAAGAGATATCCATACAGCAGTGGATATTGCCAGTACCATGTCACATATGTGTGCAAAACGAGTGCCACGCTTAACGCGCTGTCTCTCTCTCTCTGTGTGTGTGTGTCTGCGCTATGAGTGTGTGTGTCTGTGGTATGTGTGTGTGTGTGTCTGCGCTATGTGTGTATATGTGTCTGCACTATTTGTGTGTGTCCTCGCTGTGTGTGTGTGAACTTTGTAATGACATTGTGTGTGACTCATTGTTGCAACTCCACAAAAAATGCATCAAATACTGATTGTTAAAGTTCTTACTGTAGTATTTCTCACACACGTTACGTGAGATCTGCTTCCTGAGGCAGCCGAGGGCGGCGATTGCTGACAAGCACATGGGAACGGTGGGCGGGGAGGACTAGCCTTAAAGGCCCAGTACAAAAAACAGCAAAACCTTTTTTCCAGCTATAATACAGACACTTCAAACAGCTATAATGAATAATCTGATGGGTGTTTTGAGCTGAAACTTTACAGACACATTCTGGAGACACAAAAGACTTATATTAAATATGAAAAAAGGGGTAACCTATGTGCCCTTTAAAATAATTAAAAGCCTCATCCGCACAAACTGTCTTTTATTAAACTCTTCGCTCTCAATACCTTTTGTTACCTTGCTAATTATTGAATTGTATTCTGTTTGTTGTATTTTCATCCACTCTGGGGTGATTTTGAGGCTTAATTTCCCTCGAGGTACGTATTTTTGCAGTTTTTGGTTTTCGCGAATCCGCGAGAGGCCGCTGTGTGCACCTTTTTCGCTTCTCGGACGTCTCCTGCGAGTGCCGTTCGTGCCTGCGCTGTTCTCGCGTGAACCCACCAGAGGCCACTGTCGAACGAACGTCTGTCTGTCCGACTGGCTGAATGATTGACTGGGCGACTGGCCAATCGGCCGGCCGACCGACCGACCCACCCTCCTCCTTCCCCGAACCCAACCAATTTTACCGATTGACCCGCCCGCCCTAAAACCAACCAACAATTTACAAAAGCCATCCGGAAAAAGAAAAGCCCTCGTCCGATTTTATTTTTGTACCACGTTTTCGGATTTTACCACATTCTCACCACATTATGAACCTCTTCGCTTTATTTCTTGGATTCTGTTTTAGTCTTACCTGATTTCTGGAACCGCTCTTCCCCGGACTTGAACCCGCTTGTCGTGGTCAGCTCCTCTCTGCACCTCGAGTCCGCCGACGCACAAGACGAGCTAACCGGACAAACTGGTTGCGGCGGGAAAGCCCTTCACATGAAGGCAAGCGGTCAGCTGGCGAGCGCTAAAAGGAACGGTGTCATACCGCCCCGCAGCGTTCGCCTAAAAAACTAAATGCAGCCATACGTACCTCCGGCTACATAATTCGCGGTCACCAGAAACGTCCTCGGGACTACGTTTTCAGAATGGGCCTGGGTTGCTTAATTTGCATGAGTTATTAAAACTATTATGTTTAGAAATGTGTTGAAAAAAATCTTCTATCCATTTAACTAGTAATTCTGACTTCAACTGTACACGTTTCTTTCCACATCAAGTTCACCAGCATTTGGTACTCTGAACTTTTAAGCATCTATAGGTTGGAGCTGTCCTCCAATACCACATTAAGCACTAGCTCTTTTTAGATTTAGATTTGAACTATCCTGAACTATCTGAGTCATACCAGAGCCACAACTTCAGATTCACAGCAGCCCCTCCCCATGAGTGTTCAGTGCCGTTACAAAAATAACCTGCTGTTGTACATCCAATAACCCTGAATGCATTTCTTTTAAGGCGGAAACCGGAGCACCCGGGGGAAGCCCTCGCCAACATGGGGAGAACATGCAAACTCCACACAGAAACGCCAACTGGACCAGCCGGGACTCGCACCAGCGACCTTCTTGCTGTGAGGTGGCAGGGCTAACCATTAAGCCACCATGTCGCCACTATATCTGATCCAAATATCTAAAAATTCTTAAATCAAGAAGCATTTTCTATACAAGCAAATCATACTGTCTTGTTTTAAGAAATAATGAGCCAAAATTAAGGAAGATTTGCATTAAAACAAGCTAAATAATCTGCCAATAGGGTAAGTGAAATAATCTCATGTCAAAAGGACAGACAAGATTACTTTCCTTACCCCGTTGGCAGATTATTTAACTTGTTTTAAGGAAAAACTCACTTTATAATGGATTATTATGTCTTAAAACAAGACAATATGTTTTGCTTGTCTAGAAAATGCGTCTTGATTTAAGAATTTTGAGTTATTTGGACTAGAAACGACAAAAAAAAGTCAAAATAATATTTAAAAATGACTCATTTGGTAATACACAGACTTAATAAAAGTATCTGCATCAGAAACAACACTATTATTTTAGAGTTTTATTAAAAATGAGCTAAATTACACTATTTTTGGCAGCTTTAGGCAGAATTTGGGCAGTTTTGTACTCTACTTTTAATCCTCTTAATACCACACATACAAGAGTGCTGTAAGTGCCATAAAAAGCACATTTGTGCACTTAACACGTTAATGCTTTTGCTCACAGATGAGTCGAAAGGTGTTTAGATAGTTTGGGTGTGAGGTTATTTCTGAGTAAAACCTCAAAACACACAGGATATTACACACCTACAGCAAACTTCTGAGAAACACAAACCTTGACACGCACACACACGCACACACACACACACACACACACACACACACACACACACACACACACACACACACACACACACACACACACACAAACACACATATATATATATATATATATATATATATATATATATATATATATATATATATATATATAAGTAAAAGAGAAAGTTGACAGTGCATTTTGTCAAGCTCCTCCAAGTACTCTGCAATGGTTCAAAGTTCACTTTCACTTGACTTCTTTTGTGCCATCTAGTGTCTGTACATCTACACCACACACATTTCCAGTTTTCAAGCAAACCAGCATTCGGTTGACTCCTAATTCATTTATTCATTTATTCTTTTTTTTTTTTGGCTTAGTCCCTTTATTGATCAGGGGTTTCCACAGCAAAATGAACCGCCAACTATTCCAGCATATGTTTTATGCAGCAAATGCCCTTCCAGCTGCAACCCAGTACTGTAAAACACCCATACACTCTCATTCACACACATACACTAAGGCCAATTTAATTAATCCAATTGACCTATAGCGCATGTGTTTGTACTGTGGGGGAAACCGAAGCACCCAGAGGAAACCCACGCCAACACAGGGAGAACATGCAAACTCCACACAGAATTGCCAACTGACCCAGTCTGAGCTTGAACCAGCGACCTTCTTGCTGTGAGGCGATTGTGCTACTTACTGCGCCACCGTAAATAAAGGGACTAAGCCGAAATGAAAATGAATGGATGAATGAAAAATATAGTCTTTAAAGAGAAACTTATTTACTTTAAAGCGTTAGTATTAGTCAATATATATCAATAATAATAATAATAATAATAATAATAATAATATCATTGATAATAATAATAATAACAATTATAATAATAATATTAATAATAATAATAATAATAATAATAATAATAATAATATTGATAAAAATAATAATATTGATAATAATAATAATAATAATAATAATAATAATAATAATAATATTGATAATAATAATAATAATATTGATGATAATAATAAAAATAATAATATTAATAATATTAATAATAATAATAATAATAATAATAATAATAATAATAATATTGATAATAATAATAATAATATTGATGATAATAATAAAAATAATAATATTAATAATAATAATAATAATAATAATAATAATATTGATAATAATAATAATAATATTGATGATAATAATAATAATAATTATAATAATAATAATATTAATAATATTAATAATAATAATATTGATAATAATAATAATAATATTGATGATAATAATAAAAATAATAATATTAATAATAATAATAATAATAATAATAATATTGATAATAATAATAATATTGATAATAATAATAATAATAATAATAATAATAATAATAATAATAATAATATATTATTATAGGGCGTCAAGGTGGCGCAGTGGGTAGCACGATCGCCTCACAGCAAGAAGGTCATTCGTTCGAGCCCTGGCTGGGCCAGTTGGTGTTTCTGTGTGGAGTTTGCATGTTCTCCCTGTGTTGGTGTGGGTTTTCCCCATAGTCCAAACACATGCGCTATAGAGGAATAGAATAAACTAAATTGGCCATCGTGTATGTTTGTGGATGCAGGAGTGTATGGGTGTTTCCTATTGGGTTGCGGCTGAAAGGGTATCTGCTGCATAAAACATGCTGAATAAGTTGGAGGTTCACTCCGCTGTGGCGACCCCAGATTAATAAAGCTGAAAAGAAAATGAATGAATGAATAATAATAATAAGAAGAAGAAGAAGAAAGAGCTTTATTGCCAGGGATATTTACATATACGAGGTATTTGTTTTTGTGGCAAAAGTTTCCACAGTGCAACAGAATGACAGTGATAAGTATGGAGGACAAAATCTGCAAAAACAATAAATAAAGGCGCAAATAAATAAATAAACGAGTAAACAAATCCATAAATTCAAATAAAACAATAAATATGAAAACAAATAAACAAATATATATACAAAATCCACAAATTCCTGCATAAATAAATAAATATATAAATAATTAATAGTGCGGGCAGATAAATAATGAAATAAATTACACCCATAATGCTAAACTGAAAGTTGACTTATTTTACAAACGTTTATTTATTTTAGAACTTATGTCTTACGTGGGTTTTAAGGGAACTGCATGAATTACATTGGCTGTAGTGTATGAGTGTGTGTGTGTGTGTGTGTGTGTGATTAAGAGTGTGTATGGGAGTTTCCCAGTATTGGTTTGTGGCTGGAAGGGCATCCGCTGAGTAAAACATCTGCTGGAATAGTTGGCGGTTCATTCCGCTGTGGCGACCCCTGATAAATAAAGGACTAAGCTGAAGGAAAATGAATGAGTTTTAATTTCATGTGCACTTTAAAGTAGCTCTGTTGACCCCAACTAAGCAAGCCAAAAGCAACAGTGGCAAGAATCACACACACAAAAGAAATGTAGAAATAAAATCAGTTCAGCAACAAAAGCCAATGATCAGCCTGCAGGGGGCAGTCTCAGCTCTCAGACACACACACACACACACGCACACACATTTGTTTTTGTGAAAAGTGGGTACATTACATAGGCTTCCATTCATTTTACACTGTCCAAACCGTATATTGTATTGCCCTCACCCCACCCTACCCCTAAACCCAACCATCACAGGAGACTGTGTGCAGCTTTACCCTGATTAAACTCATCCGGTGGGATTTATAAGCTTTTTGAGAAATCAGGACGTCACCAACGTCCTCATATTTCACCTCCGTTTTGTAATACCTGTGTCATACCTATGTCATTATACAGATTTGTGTCCTGACATGTAACAAAAACACATGCACAGACACACACACACACACACACACACACACACGCGCGCGCACGCGCGCACGCACGCACGCACGCACACACACGCACGCACGCACACACACACACACACACACACACACACACACACACACACACACACACACACACACACTCTAGCATTCCCCCTCCTGTTTTTTTTTTTCTTTTTGAGAAAAGGAAACTATTAATTCCTCCACAGGGAAGCATTAATAGCCCTCAGACATGACGGAGTAGAGGAAGATAAGCATTGAGTTTCCATTTTCTTCTTCCTTCCCTCATCCTCTTTTTTGTTTTTGTTTTGTATAATTCCTATTTCGGGTGACACAGTGGCTCAGTGGTTAGCACTGTGGCCTCACAGCAAGAAGGTCGCTGGTTCGAGTCCCAGCTGGGTCAGTTGGCATTTCTGTGTGGAGTTTGCAAGTCCAACAAGTCCAAACACATGCGCTATAGGGGAATTGGGTAAACTAAATTGGCCGTAGTGTTTGAGTGTGAATTAGTGTGTATGGGTGTTTCCCAGTACTGGGTTGCAGCTGGAAGGGCCTCCGCTGTGTAAAACATATGCTGGAATAGTTGGCGGTTCATTCCAGTGTGGTGACCCCACACTGTGAGAAATTCCTGAATCTGTTAAACATCGTTCGGGAAATATTTGAAAAAGAAAACTCACCGGAGGGCGAATAACTCTGACTTTAACTGTAGTTGTTGCGTTTCTCTATTTCTGTTCTCGCTTCTCTGTGCGTCACTGATTTCGCTTGTTAACAGGTATTCATCATTAACACCCAATCATCATTTAATTGGTCAGTTTCGCTCATTAATAGCAAAACCGATTTGATGTGATGTGTGGACGATACATGGTTTTGCTGTGGCGTTTAATGGGTTAAACGTTTAATATAAAATGCGTTTTTTACAGTAATAAGCTGTTTAAGTTTACAGCGAACAAACTAGAAAAACGGCAAGTTGCCAGTTGTTTACTGTAAAACCCAAAAATACTGTATTCATTCATTTCCTTCGGCTTAGTCCCTTATTTATCAGGGGTCACCACAGTGGAATGAACCGTATAGTGCAATTCCCCTGTAGCGCATGTGTTTGGACTGTGGGGGAAACTGGAGCACCCGGAGAAAACCCACGCCAACTCAGGGAGAACATGCAAACTCCACACAGAAACGCCAACTGACCCATCCGGGACTAGAAAAAAACGACCTTCTTGCACCTAGTTTATTCATTCATTCATTTTCTTGTCAGCTTAATCCCTTTATTAATCCGGGGTCGCCACGGCGGAATGAACCGCCAACTTATCCAGCACGTTTTTACACAACGGATGCCCTTCAAGCCGCAACCCATCTCTGGGAAACATCCACACACACTCATTCACACTCATACACTATGGACAATTTAGCCTACCCAATTCACCTGTACCGCATGTCTTTAGACTGTGGGGAAAACCGGAGCACCCGGAGGAAACCCAGGCGAACGCAGGGAGAACATGCAAACTCCACACAGAAATGCCAACTGACCCAGCCGAGGCATGAACCAGCGACCTTCTTGCTGTGAGGCGACAGCACTACCTACTGCGCCACTGCGACGCCTACATAATTTGTTTACTTAATAATTATAAGTCAATGGGTTTACTTCCTTTTTTAAGACAAGTCAACTAATCACTTTTACAGTGTATACATTTGGGCCACAAATGTTTCTGGTTTTGGGGGGGGATGGGGAGCATAAAGGCCATCAGTGCAGCGTATTAATAGCCTTTCACTCCGGCTCTGCTGTTTGAATGAATTCCAGCATTCTCTAGGGGCATTTCTGAGTGGGACGCTAGTATGCAGCGTCTGCAGTCCACCTCCATCTGCAGTGCCAGTGCCAGCGGACATTGAGAAAACAGCCCTTTGATGCTCTCTTCTATACCATATTGCAAAAATCTGATATGGCAATATTAGTTTTACAGCAATAAACAGTAGAAGTCAGAATAATTCACCATCCTGTGATTTTTTTTTCGTTTTTAAATATTTCCCAAATGATGTTGAACAGATTCAGGAAATTTTCACAGTATTTCCTATAATGTTTTTTCTTCTGGAGAAAGTCTTATTTGTATTATTTCGGCTAGAATAAAAGCAGTTTTTAATTTCTTTAAACCCATTTTAAGGTCAATATTATTAGCCCCTTTAAGCAATATTAGTTTTGGATTGTCTCCAGAACAAACCACTGTTATACAATGACTTGCCTAATTACACTAACTTTACCCTAATTAACCTAGTTAAGCCTTTAAATGTCACTTTAAGCTGAACACTAGTGTCTTGAAGAATATCTAGTCTAATATTATGTGCTGTCATCATAGCAAAGATAAAAGAAATTGAAAAAAATAAAGTGGGGCTAATAATTCTGACTTCAACTGTGTGTACAAAATTTTAATTGTAATTTTTGTAGACAGGTAAAAAAAATCAGAAAATTAAGTTTGTTTCACTTAAGACAAGCTAAATAATCTGCCATTGAGGTAAGCAAAATAATCTTGTTTTAAGGAAAATGTCTTTCAATTTCGCCCTATTTCTGAAAACCAAGTGAAGTTTCATAAACTAATTTGGAGAGGAGCACGTGATATGATTGAGCACGTCTGGCCACTCATCTGTAATCAGTAATAATCCAATCAGAGTGATCCTAGTCTACTATAAATGGATCATTTTCTCCCTACTGTTTCTATCTTCGTTTGGAAGAATCCCCCCTTCCACCCCATCTCCTCCTTTTCCTCCCTTTTCTAAAGGGGGAGCTCTCGAGACCTATCTGATCTCGGATCTCCTGATATGCTTATCGACCGGACGGGAGCCCTGGGCTCAAATATCTCCGAGCTCAGGGTTCTCAGGGACAGCATGCCAAACCTGCTTTATACGCCAAGCAAATCTAAGTGGGAACTCTTGAAACAATATTTATTTGCTTGTCTAGAAAATGCTTCTTGATTTAAGAAGTTTTTGATATTTGGACTAGAAACAAGAGAAAAACTCTAAGTATGAAATGGATTCATTTGCCGTGTGATTTGTGGCTCCTGGTCAACTAAAATTCAGACTCAATATTGCGAATCCTGCGATGTGACTGTTGCAGATATGTTGTGCACATTGCTGAAATGACATATCCCCCATTTTACACGTGTTTTCTTTAAACACATGAAAAACACATAAAAAAAACCTTACATATGCCTTAGGAACGGTATTTCAGTAAAATGTTGTGGCTTTAAAGTTTTGACTGTTCCAAACCACGGTAAACCTTGAAACTGGTTATCGCCCATGCCTAGTGTTATGACTAGGCCCACACGGAATATGGGCGCGCAGATTTCCACAGATTTTTAGCCCATCATTATTTCTGTTTATTTACTTGTGTAAATGTGAGTAAATCTTTATTTATTCAGTTTTTTTAATAATTTCAGTAATATTATTGACTAATATGAGTGTGTTCGTTTGATTTATTTACAATGCAGTTTGTACAGTAATGTTTTCTGTCTTTTAGTAGAAATATTATATGAGAGACTTGCTCTGTTTACTAAATAAAGTGAATCTAATTGGATTTGCCTTTTAAACATTAAATACAAGTTAAAAAGATATTATTTTTTATTTCACATATTAATGTTTTAGTTAAGATACTCCCAAAATAACTCAGCAGAAATCCGCAGATTTTTAGCAAAATTCTCCGCAGAGATAGCAAAAAATGTCCGCAGATACCGTGTGGCCCTAGTTATGACATGGAAAACTAGAGTTAAAATGATCAAACTGAAACATTATGCAATAGATTGCTTCACCGATGTTGGCAGTGATTTTAACCTTTAATTACGACGCCACTGTGGTGTTGATTTAACTTCACTGATCACAGTAATTATGTGGTTCTAGTCAGCATGAGACCCAGAATTGCTTTCATCAGGATTTTAAACAACGGAAACACTTCACAAATGAAGACGTGAGGAATCAGCATCTGAATTTCAACAATGGGGAGACATTTCTCGCTACAGTGCATGCTGAAATGCGAGGTTACTATGTCAGTATAGGTGGCCATTGATCGAGGTGGACACTATGTCATGTGGAGTCCCACAAGGCTCAATTCTGGCACCTCTCCTGTTCAACCTTTATATGCAACCCAGGCTCATTCTGAGAACGTAGTCCCGTGGACGTTTCTCAGGTAAGAAAACAAAAACAAAATCCAAAAAATGAAGCAAACAAGTTTGTCACAGGGTGAGAATGTGGTCAAAATCCGAAAACGTGGTAAAAATTAGACGAGGGCTTTTCTTTTTCTGGAAAAATCGAATCGTCGTTGGTTGGGTTTAGGGACGGAGGAGGGTGGGTTGGCCGGTCGCACGGTCAATCATTCTGTCATCCAGGCAGACAGGCAGAAGGTCGTTCGACAGCGGCCTCCAGCGGGTTTACACAAGAACGGCGCGGGAAAAAGTGTGCACAGCGGTCTCTCGCGGACTCGCGAAAACAAAAACTGCAAAAATACGTACCTCCCGGGACGTATTTCGCGGTCTCCAGAAACGTCCCCGGGACTACGTTCTCAGAATGAGCCTGGGTTGTTTATTTGCTCCCTCTGAGCCAAATAATGAGAAAGAACCAAATCTCCTACCACAGCTATGCTGATGACACTCAGATCTACTTAGCCTTACTGGCTAATGACTTCAGCCCTATTGACACCCTCTGCCAGTGCATTGATGAAATTAACAATGATGTGCCAAAACTTACTTCAATTAAACAAAGTGAAAACTGAAGTCATTGTGATTGGGAACAGAGATGAGGTTCTCAAGGTGAATGCGTACCTTGGCTCTAAGAGTCAAACCACAACAAATAAGGTCAAAAATCTTGGTGTTATTCAGGATTCAGATCAGAGTTTCAGTAGTCACGTCAAAGCTGTCAGTAAATCAGTATACTATCATCTCAAAAACATTGCAGGAATGAGCTGCTTTGTTTCCAGTGAAGACTTAGAGAAACGTGTTCATGCTTTTATCAGCAGCAGGGTGGATTACTGTAACGGACTCCTCACCGGCCTTCCCAAAAAGACAGTCAGACAGTTGCAGCTCACCCAAAACGCTGCGGCCAGGATTCTGACCAGAACCAGAAAATCAGAGCATCACACCTATCCTCAGGTGTTTAAACTGGCTCGCGGTTACATTCAGAATAGATTTTAAAGTATTATTACTGCTCTATAAATTACTAAATGGCCTAGGACCTCAATATATTACATATAAGCTCACTGAATACAAACCTAATAGATCACTCAGATCTTTAGGATCAAATAAACTAGAAATTCCAAGAGTTCATTCAAAGCAGGGTGAACCGGCCTTCAGCTACTAACAGCGCCCCCCGCTGCTGGAATCAGCTTCCAGAAATGATCAGATGTGCTCCAACATTAGTGACAGTCACATCAAGACTGAAAACACATCTGTTTAGCTGTGCCTTTAGCTGTACGTCCCACAGATATTATTAAGATACTTTCTTTTCTTTCTTTTTCTTCCTTTCTTTTCTTTTTCATTCTATTATACACAACTCTTTTATCAGATTTATTTTGGGTTGTTTTATTTTAATGTTTGCATTGTGGGTTTTTACCAAAATCTGCTTCAATTCCATGTCAGCAGCTCCTTTAGAGATATTATTCCCAGGAAAATACATGACACCTTTAATAAATGCTTCCCCCACTGTATCTGTCAAACCACAACCCCCCCCCCCCCCCCCCCCCCCCCCCCCCGCGCTGTAGAGATAGAATTCCAACGCTCAAAGTTAAATAACTGGTCATCTGAAGGTCACTCAGGGCTACTGTATAAAGTCATTCGGCATGTTTTTATTTTAATTTGATTATATCAAAGTGATTTTTAATGTCTAGATTTGCGAATCTGTGATCAGGTGTACTGTCGTGTGTGTAAACATGCTCATTGTATCTCGTTCCTGCCATCAGTAATTTACTGCTTCTTCTGTGTTTATATCTTGTTGATGTCTGGAATCAAATCACTGTCTTATCTCAATAATAATGCAGGAAATGTTTTCAAGCTCGTTCACTGGCCACACCAAGCCTTGGGGCTAAGACTTCATTAGTATTTGTTTTTCTTCCTATGTTTTTCTTCTTTAACTATCCCACCGATCTTAGATGTGAACTTAATAACTGATTATGATGGTGATGTGGTATTGATTTTATAGTATTGATTGTGGTATCTTAGTAGATTCTACTGTCTTGCTTTAAAAACAGGTTGTGTAAAGAGCATTTTGAACACTTGAATTAAGTTAGAAATACAAACATCAAAAATCAGCATACGTATCTCTGACATGCCTCATGCTGCAGTGCATTCTGGGAGCATCATACAAAACTCATCAATGCATTTCAGCATGCACTGCGGCCAGTAATGTGTCACCATTGTTGAGGTTCATATGCTGATTCCTGATGTCTATTTCTGAAGTGTTTTAGATGTTTTAAGACCTGATGAAAGCACTTCTGGGTCTCGTCCTTTAGATGACAACATTGCATTTAGTTTTAGAGGGCATCTATAATGAAAATCATCTTTTGTAATTGCGAGGTCTCGGAACAGATTGGCATAACGGATCCGGCAGGTTACCAGAAGATGTAGAGGTGCCGTGCATGAAAGTGGAAAGGTGGGGTGGTGGCGCAGACGAAAGTAAAGAGTGCCGGATCAGATTTCAGCACAAATTATGCCCTGGTGTGTCCACAGTCATATTGGAGTGATAGAAACACAATAAGCCTCTTTTTTTAATTTTATGATGTTAAAAAAGGACCCATATCCAACCCATTTTGAGGCCGACCGCAACGTGACATAGAAGTGCAGTTTCCCCGCCCACCGAATTGATTGACAGCAGCATATTAACATGTCTCCATAGTAAGGCGTATAATCATATCAACAAGACAGGACATGCACAAAGCAACCGGGATTAAAAGATCTGTTCAGCTCTCTGTGATCATCAATCTTCATCAAATGTGATCAAGAATCAGTTTTACACAGTCATTCATTCATTTTCGGCTTATTCCCTTTATTAATCAGGGCTCGCCACAGCTGAATGAACCGATAACTTATCCAGCACATGTTTTATGCAGCGGATGCCCTTCCAGCCACAACCCAACACTGGGAAACATCTATACACACTCTTTCACGCACATACACTATTGACAATTTAGTTTATTCAATTCACCTATGGTGCATGTCTTTGGACTGTGGGGGAAATACAGTAAAATCGCTGTAATTCATCACCACGGCCGCATAGTGT
Organism: Danio aesculapii; assembly: GCF_903798145.1. Classification (NCBI taxonomy): domain Eukaryota; kingdom Metazoa; phylum Chordata; class Actinopteri; order Cypriniformes; family Danionidae; genus Danio; species Danio aesculapii. The sequence continues at coordinate 44,268,979 of NC_079449.1, forward strand.
CAGTGCAATTATAAAAGACGCTTCAATCCCGGTTTGTGGACTTAAATCTGGTTTATAATGTACATTAACATTACGGATATCCATACAGCAGTGGGTATTAACCTGCATCCTGTCACATTTACCATGCAAAAACAGTGCACACGCGTGACCTTTATGACGATATTGTGCGTGACTCATCATTGCAGAAAGGCTTGAATTAAAGTTAAAAGTTCTTACTGTAGTAAGGGAGATCTGCTTCATTCTTGTCTGTCACTGTGCTGTTTATTTACGTGAGGGGTACACGGATTAGAGCGATCTCTGTGGCTCTGACACACACGTGGGATTGTGGGATCAGTGCATTTGCATTAAAGGCACAGGCAACAAAAACAGCTACAATTTCCTAAAAGCTCAAATTTCCTAGATTTAAAAAGGCATGAGTTCACACTTAGCTGATGATTGGTAATAAGCTAGTTTGGCATGCTGTCCCGGGAAAGAGCCCTGAGCTCATGAGATCCTCGAGCCTGGGGCTCCCTTCCATTTGCAGGGCGAGAGGGGAGTTTGAGCTCAGGTAGATCTCGAGAACACCCCCCACCCTCCTGCTGCTTAAGGATTTTTATTAGGGTGTGTTGCTGGTGGAATTTGACTATGGTGGTGATTTGATTTAGTCAATTTACTTATGTCTCATACTTTGGACTGTGGGAGGAAACCGGAGGACTCGAGGAAAAACCACGCGAGCACGAGGAGAACATGAACTACGCACAGAAACGTCGACTGGGTAGCTGGGTGGAGACCCAAACCAGAGGCATTCTTGCTGTGAGGCCGCAATGCTAGCCACATGCTGCCCTATAGAGAAAGAGAGGAGGAGAGGGGGTGGGAGGGGGGATTCTTCAAGTCGAAAATGACTGAAGGTAAGATGCTTGGTTATTTATACTGAGTTAGGTATCGTCTGATTGGTGGTTCGTACATTAGCTTGACTCAGGGCCAGCCGTGTCAATCATAAGCATGTGATCCACTCGAAATTAGTTTATAAATAAACTACAAAATAAATAATCTGATGGGTATTTTGAGCTGAAACTTTACAGACACATTCTGGAGACACAAAAGACCAAATCTTTAAAAAAGGAGTAAAATAGGTGCCCTTTAAATAATGTTATGGAAATTGTATGCAAATTCAAGTTATTTAATTACCATTTAGTCATTTGGCAGACGCTTTTGTTTCAATAGGTGGTTTGTCAGGCCCTCTCACCTGTGTGAGGCACACTGCATGAATGCACAATGTTTTATTTTTCTCTCATTATTTTCTCTGATTATTGAGGTTCTGGTCTTCTGAGAAGACGTAGCAGTTTCGACGTGACTGTGCCTAAGCGCATTCGTATGTATTTAGAAAACAAAATGTTCCTTTGTAACAGCTCAGAAAGACAATGCTCTCTTCAGTGTGCCACCATCTTTTATTTATGACCTCATTCTAGACTAGTGCTATTGTCATTTCAGTGTTGAAGTGTGTACATACAGAGTTTTGAGTCATTCGCCTGAAAATGAAAAGAAACCAGTGTTTCCATTGGAATACACATTTGACTGTGTACAGCTGATGTGTGTGTATGTGACTTGGCACAAACTGTGTGGGGATGGATGATGAGTACTTCACTAACACAGTGAATTCAAATGCAAACATAGATTAAATGCAGCATAAGATACACAGTTTTGCTGTATGCATACTAGTGTTGTCAAAAGTATCGAGTTCGGTAGCAATCGGTGCTGACATTTTAAAAACGCCCATTTGCCGCTAACATGCGAGCACATTCTTAAACACAGCTGATTTTTATGAATGGAGTTGCTTTCATTAAAAAAAAAAATCTCTGCCCACATGAAAGCGCCGAAACATGCTGTGATGTACGTTAAAGGCACGGCTAACCAACAGGTGGCGATAATGACAATGAATTTGCCTAATTTGTGTCTTCCCATGTTGTGGTGTGAACCCAGCAGTGTTGGCCAATCAGAAAGGATAAAAATAGGGTATATGCCGAAGCATGCTAATAGGACATTGAATTTACCAGTAACCTGGGTTAAGCGCTTCCGGTAAACTGTATGCCAATGCAAAAATCGGCGCATTTAAGGTCTGTTTTCTTTAAAAATCAGCGATCTCCACTGGCTGAGTGATATCTGATATAAAGTGGGTCTCAGATTGTACAAGAAGCACTGCATTAAATTACATTTCCCCCACCATGTCTTTATAATATGAGCATTTATTTTACCCCAGTAAATTCAATGGAGCTTCTTCACTAGCCTGCCGATTCTAATGGGTGCGTGCAAGTAAATGGCTTTTTGTCTCGTTTTACGCTTGAGCAACTAAATGAATGCCAAAGTTTATTTAACTGATTGTATTTTAATTACATTACAACATCAATGCTGTAAAATGAACCATATAAAATGGAGAAAGAAAAACTCACAATAACAGGTCACCGGAAGTTTATCAGTATGGGAAACACACTAGCTCGTTGTATACCCTATAGCACAAATATTGATGCCATGAGGCAAATACTTTGGTTTTAGTGTCAACACTACCACACTGTACCCAGAGTTTTTTGAAAGTCTTGACTCTGGCTGGAGTTTTCAGAAAGTTCCGGTTTCACTCACCTGATACACTATTATCGTGTCGACAAATAGTGAAACCACAAAAGAAAAAAAGTGTGGTTTTGAAAATACCCGTGTTTGTGTGGACAAGGCCTGAGATATTTGGTAAATTAACAGTGAGTATGTTTACATGGACACCAATAATCCGATTTTAATATGAATAAGACGATACTCTGATTAAGAGTCCACCATGTAAACAGTGATTTTTGATTAACTTAATCAGATGAAGGTCATAATCGAACTAAACAGAAAGACATGTGGAGTATTCTGATTTTAGTGCCATTATTGAAGTGCAGTGCAGACATGTAAAAGCCTTAATCAAACTTTTACCGTCGTCTAGGATTTTCACCACATTTTGCAACAGGATACACACACGGCTGTTTGACACTATTCTCTGCACCTACCGAATCAGTGAAGGACCACAGACACACACATCACGAAACGCAGAGGTTTTTTCCATTCAGCATGCGGTATCAAACTCTATTAAAACAACACTCCTCCTGCAGTTCATACTCGCATCCAATATCTCATTTGTCATGGGGGCATGCATGAAATGTTCCTAAATGAAAGTGAAAGTGCCAAACTGCAGTTAAAGTCGACTAATTAAGAATGAAACACCCGAAATGACATGAAACTCCAGAGAAAATGTTGATAGCACGGTGACGCAATGACTAAATCGAATTATGTGTTATAAGTAGGCCCAAACGGAACCTGCGCGCGCAGAATTCCACAGATTTTCCGCAGATTTTTAGGCCATCATTGATTCTGTTTATTTACTGGAGTAAATGTGAGTAAATCTATATTTATTCAGTTTTTAAATTAATTTTAGTAATATTATTGACTAATGTGAAAATGTTCATCTGATTTATGTACAATGCAGTCTGTACAGTAATATGAGACTTGCTTTGTTTACCAAATGAAGTGAATCTAATTGGATTTGCATTTTGAACATAAAATACAAGTTAAAAAGATAAATTTTTTTATTTCACATATTAAGGTTTTATTTATGATACTTCCAAAATAATTCCGCAGAAATCCGCAGATTTTTAACACAATTCTCCGCAAAAACGTCCGCAGATTCCATCTGGCCCTAGATATAACATGTAAAACGGGATCATGACAGGAACATTCAGAAAACAGCTCATGTAAACATCATCATCATATTATTGTCTTATTCAGATTAAGGCAAATGATTTGATTACTGATGTCACTGTAAACGTAGTCACTGTTAAAAGCAAAGCCACTCATACTTACATACTGATATACAAAATGGTGGCATGTAAACAGCAAGCATGGGAAATGGGACAGTTTCTACTGTTTCTGAATTTGATAGTGTCCTAGTTTGATAGAGTCCTACACTGTAAACCCTAATGTTGTCTTTACTTAAACAATCAAGTAAAGTTGACTGAACATTACTTAAAATTTAGCATTTTGGTCCTGTAACCTAAAAATATGAGTTAATTTAACTTGTAACTTGTAAACTTAAGATTTCAAGTATAGTAAGCTCAAAACCACAATTAATCCTTTGAAAAAAAAATGGGTCATTTTTATTGTGGTCTTGACTGTAAAATTCTAATATGTGCAACCTTTTAGTCTTTTTTTTAATCAGAAAACAAGGTTTCATGTATAATTATTCACCATAAGGGGAATAAATGGCTACTTATTTTTCTTTTATAGTATATAATTACACACACAGACACGCACACACTGAACTGAACAATTTAAGTATAATCTACAAAACCAGCATGTTAAATTAACTTAAATTTGCAAGTTTTTGGAGACTGTTACTCAAATAAATTGAGGCAACGAGTTCACTCAATTAATTTAGTTCAGTCAACTTATTGGGGTTTTCAGTGTAATGTCCTAATTTGATAGTGATAATGCCTCTGTTTGAGCATGCTGAAACAAGTTGTGACACTCTACTTTTGTAGGACAGTTCAGTGCAGTTGTGCAGTTGTACTTCCACGCAAGTTTTCACCAAAATAGCAACACAAGTGGCGATTTCACATCTGTCACATCTCTAAGCAAGCTTTTCCCTCATAAATGCAAAAATGCCAAATAAAATAAAATGAATGATGTTTGTTCTATACAGAGCAACTCTTGTCCTGTTGATAAGCTTTGGTTCTATTGGGTTGTGCAGTTCAATTCAAAGAATTTCTACAAAGTATGTTGTAGACTGTAAACTCGCAGACTTTTTTGGTCACGTCCATAATGCATGTTTATTTTCCTTTTTTAAAATATAAGATTTGTCTACAGATTGATGCTTGTCTGATGCCGTAACTCTGTGGTGAGTAGTTTTGGAAAATATAAACAGATGTTTTAATATAATGTTAACATACTTTCTCTGTCAATTTATGTTGTAAATTTTTACTGCAAATGTCACATCCATAACGCTGGAATTGTTTACAATTAGGCATAGAACGATAACCATTTTCAAGGTATACTGCGGTTAGGAAAAGTCAAGGTTTTAAAACCACCAAAATTTTGTGTAATACCATTCCTAAGGCATGTGTAAGATTTTTATTAGCATTTTTTGTTGTTTTTAGGACAACAGTATCTCCAGCAGTAAAAATACCCAAAGATGCCATTTTAAATTGTTAAGAAATCTGTGTTTTTGATATTAATGAAGACAGCAGAAGTCAATTAATCTTTTGAATTATTGAGCCTGACATGTTTACTGCTCCAAACTATTATAAATCTTTCAAAAAATAAAATATATTGTTTTCAAAGGGGAAAAAGGCTTTTGTTTTTTACCCAGACATTTAAAAAGAATATATTTTAGAGCAGTGATCACAGTGATACCGTGAAACCGTGATATTTTTATCCAAGGTTCTCATACCGTCAGAATCTTATACTGGCCCATGTCTACTCACAAACTACAGACACCTGGAGGAATAGTCCCAGACTCCTACCCAAAGCCTTTAGCTGTTCACTGTTTGGTGAAATTTTAGCACAGAAAGTACAGCATTATTCCCTTCAGGATTTAAACCCTCGTCAGCTTTTCCTGATCTCAGCATCTCATCCTCAAGGGCTTTCGCCAAGTCTGAGGAAACGCCTTGAACATTAGACACGCAAGACAATATGGGTCTAAACAGTGGTTTAGAGCGGGTGGTTCAGTTCTAACCAAAAAATTAAATCTTCAAGTGTATTTCCCCCAACACAATTTACAAATGTCAACTTTGTTAAATGCTAACAAAAGGACTTTAAAATGGTTTAATTTTAATTACAATATTTTCAATTCAGATTTTAAAATTATGGTTATGATGATGAGTTGGAAACTAAATTGTTGAGTGCCATTTTTGTGAGTTCAAACAATATGGTGAACTTGACAGACAAACTAAAACACTTCTCCTAGTTTTGGGTGAATGATGAAAAAGGCCAAGCATTTAAAAGTGATTTCCAGAGCCTGTGTTTAGCTTCAGGAAGAGGCAAAAAGTAAAAAGAATATTTATGCTGTGCTGTTTATTATAAAATTGTGAGTTTAATCTAACGTAATCTCCAAGTCTACACTGTAAAAAAATATCTGCTAGTTAACAGTTTCCGTATTTTGAGTGTTCTCCGTTTATTTACAGTTTTTAGTTGCATTATGGGATGTTGAATGAAAATTCAACTCTACAGTTTAATAAAGTGACTTTTATTGTCATTTTGGTAGTTTGAAATAATATAATACATAAGAGATAATATATATTGTGTAAAATAGCGGAAAATGTACTGGCAGCTTATTGCAGGGTGTTTGTAGCGTAATATACAACACCAACACAGACAATATAGCACTGCAAACTATTACACATGTTCATAAAAGTCACTTTTCCAATCTTTCAAGGTTAAAAGTTGTTGGAAGATAGATCAAGGTCCCATATTGATAATACTACTACTACTACTACTACTACTACTACTAATAATAATAATACAACAATTACTACTACTACTACTACTACTACTAATAATAATAATAATACTAATAATAATATATTACTACTACTACTAATACTACTACTAATACTACTACTAATAATACTACTACTTCTACTCCTGTTTGTCAGATCTGGGCCAGAATTAAGCCAAAGCAATAACACACATTAGCCAGAATTCAACCAAATGAACGGGAAGTTACCCTATTCTGGGCCACAGTTTGCTTTTATTCTGGCCCAGATTCGGCCCACACCAGACACTCACATCAGGACCACATACTGTATGGAATGATGGCTCTAGGGCGGTCCGCTCCTGTTTGTCAGATCTGGGCCACAATTAAGCCATAGCAATACCACACATCAGCCAGAATTCAACCAAATGAACCAGAAGTGACCCTATTCTGGGCCACAGTTTGCTTTTATTCTGGCCCAGATCCGGCCCACACCAGACACTCACATCTGGACCACGTACTGAATGGAATGATGGCTCTAGGGCGGTCCGCTCCTGTTTGTCAGATCTGGGCCACAATTAAGCCAAAGCAATACCACACATCAGCCAGAATTCAACCAAATGAACCAAAGTGACCCTATTCTGGGCCACAGTTTGCTTTTAGTCTGGCCTAGATCCGGCCTACACCTTACACTTGCTGGGTGTGGCAAAGTACAAAAATCCCAGCATGCATTGCAGTATGAATATATTATAGCTCATTGATGCTACAGTTTTCATTATTTGCTTTTGATTCTGCTGTTTATGTTGACGTTGTTGATTTTGTCACTTTTAGTATCCTGTTTGTGATGTTTGTGAGTTTTGTTCATTTTGTTAATTGTTAACATCAGTGAGTTATATTATTTCATCACAGGTTGTCCCTCACTTAATGTTATTGTTTTTTTTACTTTGTTTGCTGTAATGAATGAACTTTTCAAGCAAAGTTCTGAAAAGTTACAGCAGCGCAAAAAAAAAAATTATATTAAGAGGTTCAGGGCTATGAGCCCAACTAAAGTAAACACTTTTCTCCATGATGGTGACTTTAGTCTATCTGGTCCACATTTGTTTTAAGATAACTGGGCCACATTTGCCATATCTTCTCTAGGCCAATATAGGCTCAAATCCACATTAGCCAGAGCTTACTGTGCTGAATATTCGCCAAAAGTGGCCCACATATGTCTTAAGATAACTGGGCCACATTTGCCATATCTTCTCTGGGCCACTATAGGCTCAAATCCACATTAGCCAGAGCTTACTGTGCCGAATATTCGCCAAAAGTGGCCCACATTAGTCTTAAGATAACTGGGCCACATTTGCCATATCTTCTCTGGGCCACTATAGGCTCAAATCCACATTAGCCAGAGCTTATTGTGCTGAATATTTGCCAAAAGTGGCCCACATATGTCTTAAGATAACTGGGCCACATTTGCCATATCTTCTCTGGGCCACTATAGGCTCAAATCCACATTAGCCAGAGCTTATTGTGCTGAATATTTGCCAAAAGTGGCCCACATATGTCTTAAGATAACTGGGCCACATTTGCCATATCTTCTCTGGGCCACTATAGGCTCAAATCCACATTAGCCAGAGCTTACTGTGCCGAATATTCGCCAAAAGTGGCCCACATTAGTCTTAAGATAACTGGGCCACATTTGCCATATCTTCTCTGGGCCACTATAGGCTCAAATCCACATTAGCCAGAGCTTATTGTGCTGAATATTTGCCAAAAGTGGCCCACATATGTCTTAAGATAACTGGGCCACATTTGCCATATCTTCTCTGGGCCACTATAGGCTCAAATCCACATTAGCCAGAGCTTACTGTGCTGAATATTTGCCAAAAGTGGCCCACATATGTCTTAAGATAACTGGGCCACATTTGCCATATCTTCTCTGGGTCACGATAGGCTCAAATCCACATTAGCCAGAGCTTACTGTACTGAATATTCACCAAAAGTGGCCCACATATGTCTTAAGATAACTGGGCCACATTTGCCATATCTTCTCGGGGCCACTATAGGCTCAAATCTACATTAGCCAGAGCTTACTGTGCTGAATATTTGCCAAAAAAAATGCCCCCATATGTCTTAAGATAACTGGGCCACATTTGCACAGATTACCCTTAAATGACTATGCCACATTTTTGCCAACTGTGGCCCACATTTGTACTCCATCATTTGGGCCAAATTTATCATTTTCCACATTCAGATTACATTTAGCCATAAGTGCCAAATCTTTGCTTTAAATGGCCCATATATGAGTTTGAATCTTTGGCTCCCATTTGCCATTTTACAGGTGGGCCACTTTAGGCTCACGTTCATTTTGTCTGGGCTGAAGGAATACCACCAGTGCCGCATAACTACCTAAAGTGGCCCACATTCGTATGATATCTGGGTTTTGTCTTCCTATTTTGTAAAGTGACAGAGCAAAATAATTAATGTAGTGATGAACTACAGGCTACTAAAAAGTTGGGAATGAAAAGCCTTGAAAAAGTAGACACTACACAGAGACAAGAGATTTTGACTTCCTGCTAATGTTGTGGCAGAGAGAGAGCACATTTTCATTCCCACAGCGATGCACTCTGATAGCCTTCGTTCCCGAAACAAAATATTAAATACAACATCAGTGAGTGCCCTCTGACTTATCACACGGCCCTAAAACTGCAGAGGGAGATGGCAGATTTGAAGTTAGCAGCATAGGATTGTACTTATTATCTCTTCAGAGTTTTTATTCTCAGAAATGGCTTTTTTTCCTCAGAGGGACTAGAACTTTAACTAACAAAACAAATGACGTTGCTATATAGACGTTCAAACAGTGTACAAATAATCAACCAAATGCTGTTTCATTATTATCTAAATAAGTTTTTAATCAACTAACTGAAACAGACAGGGCGGCACGGTGGCTCAACGGTTAGCACTGTCACCTCACAAGCAAGAAGGTCGCTGGGTCAGTTGGTATTTCTGTGTGGAGTTTGCATGTTCTCCCTGTGTTGGTGTGGGTTTTCTTCGGGCGCTCCGGTTTCCCCCACATGTCCAAACACATGCGCTATAGGAGAATTGATGAACTAAATTGGCCGTAGTGTATGAGTGTGTGTGAATGTGAGAGTGTATGGGTGTTTTCCAGAACTGACTTGCGCCTGGAAGCTCATCCGCTGTGTAAAACATATGCTGGAATTGTTGGTGGTTCATTCCGCTGTGGCGACCCCTGATAAATAAGGAATTAAGCTGAAGGAAAATGAATGAATGACGGAAACTGACAGTTAAAGAGGACTCACTTGATGAGATTTTAATGTGTATAAATATTTATCTATTTATCCATATTCATTTATAATAAACATTTCGCAAAATAAACAGTTTGATTCATTGCTTACTTTGATTTAGTGGTCAGTGTAGGGCAAGCTACTTGAAAAAATGTAGTGACCTAAGCTATTAGCTACACTACTTAAAATGTAGCTTAACTACACTAAAAGCTACACCCTGGGAAATGCAGCAAGCTAAGCTAAAAGCTACTTTGTAAAAGTAGCTTAGCTACATCTAAGCTATTTTTTGCAATTTTTATTTTTAAATCGAAGCAACTTAAATTATCATTCATACCTTAGTGATCACTAAAACTTTAAATGAATCATATGAGGCAGAACTGTTCAGTTCAGTTGTTTACTGTAAATAATATTGTACCAAACAGAAACAAATTATAGTATATAACAGCAAAAACAACAAATCCAATAAAACCAGGTGTTAGGCATTTAAAATACTATAGTAAAGTATATTAAAGAGAAATATTTGCGAATAAGCATTAAATTACACTAACTTATATACTGTAGTATCATAATAACTATCATGAAATAATAGTAATTTCTGTAGTATACTTTTTACTACAGCCTTTACTACAGTAAACTATATATATATATATATATATAGCTTACTATATATTACTCCTCTCCCTCAGTCATCTTTCCATCAAGCAAGTTTCTCGTATTAGCCCAATGATTGATTTGCGACATCACCGACCAAAGCGAGAGGTGGCAGTAATGCACCAAAAAGTTTGTTGTCAACCATTGTAAAACAGGAAGAAGAAGAAATCGTCTTTCTCGCCATCAAATGGGTTGCGTCCGAAAACGCATACTTCCATACTATATAGTCGCTAAAATCAGTATGCGAGCTGAGTAGTCTGTCCGAATTCTTAGAATTTGAAAATCAGTATGCGAGAAGTACCCGGATGACCTACTACTTCCGGCGAGATTCTGAAGTGCGCATACCATGCACGCTGCGCTATCCCATGATGCCCCGTGAGAGAATTCATGAATAGTGAAGCGACACAACTGACGCAGGTTGGTCACGTGACCATGACAAAATGGCGGATGTAGTACGTCAGAATTCCATTCATACTTCTCACATTCATACTGTATAGAACGTACTTTTCTAACGGTTGTGTAGTACGTTTAAATTTAAATGCAGTACCCACTAAGTAGTAGGCAGTTTCGGACGCAGCCATGTATTTACCTTCATCGGCTAGACACCGGCCTCACAGCTCCGTGAATGTTGGTGCTGTCACTTATCGATTTGCGATCGGTAAATGTAGCTTCCCTACTGAAACAACCAGCTTAAACCAGCCTAGGCTTATTGGCTGGTTTAAGCTGGTTGACTAGCCTGGTTTTAGAGGGGTTTTGGCCATTTCCAGGCTGGTTTCCAGCCATTTCCAGCCTGGTCTTAGCTGGTCAGGCTGGAAAATGACCAGCTAAAACCAGCTTAACCACCTACCAGGCTGGGAGCCCGGCCAAAACCAGCTATGTCCAGTCTAAACCAGGCTGGTCAAGCTGGTTTCAGCTGGATTTAGCTGGTCATCTTCCAGCCTGATCAGCTAAGACCAGGCAGGAAATAACTGGAAACCAGCCTGGAAATTGCCAAAACCCCTCTAAAACCAGGCTGGTCAACCAGCTAAAACCAGCCAACCAGCCTAGGCTGGTTTAAGCTGGATTTTTCAACAGGGTTGTGTGGACGCTACTGCGCTACTTGACAAAAAAAATACTGAAAAGCTACTGAAAAGCTATTGGCTTTATAAAGTAGCGACGCTACCGCCACGCTACTGAGAAATGTAGCTAAGCTAGTAGCCCTGCCCTCTCAACCAGTAAAATCATTGGTTATGCTCAAAAAAAAAACTTCTTTAACAATTAGTTCAGTTTTCAACAGGTTTCCCACAAAAATACTGCAATATATTAAATCCATCTCAAGAAACATGTTTTAAACGTATTTAAAGGCATCATAACCACTGTTTGCCTTACAATATTTTAATACTATATACTTTTGGGTGTGTAACAGATGAACATACTACTTCCTCATTAATTGACAGTTATGCTGCTTAGTTACGTGCCCTGTCAACCATCTAGTCACATCATCTATATTTCTTTCATATTTAATGTGTTACTATACTGGACAAGAAGCAGCATAGATTAATCCGCCATTCACTGGCCTTTGATGCAGAGAAATCTTCTCAGGTCTTTGCATAATTATGCATTTAGAAGTTAATGACCAAACAAATCTTTTTTAAAGTTCACATTGTTGCTGCAGATGAAATATAATGCAGAAAGTTAGATATTTATTAAAAATCATTCAAAAATGTTTGCAAAAGCCTCTCCACTTAACCGGCGATCTCACACATTCACCATGTTTGTAGTTTGTTAAGACTTCTTTTTACCTGTGTTTGTAGATTTAATTGATTTGATAATGTACACTATCTGACAAAAGTCTTGTCGCCTTTCCAAGTTTTAGGAACAACAAATAATAACTTGACTTCTAGTTGATCATTTGGTATCAGAAGTGGCTTATATGAAAGGCAAAGGGGTCTAGATTACGCTTATTTGACCCAAATAAAATATGATCATGTCTTGATTTTTAATGATTTAATTAATGAAATAATGTCCAGTATAGAATATGTGGTCATGCTGCAGTGGAAACAGAATGAATATTGTGACTGACTCCATCATGAGCTTGGAGGACTGCATCCATACATCTCTGCAATGACTCAAATCACTGATTAATAAAGTCATCTGGAATGGCAAAGAAAGCCTTCTTGCAGGACTCCCAGAGTTCATCAAGAGTCTTTGTGTTCATCTTCAACGCCTCCTCCTTCATCTTACCCCAGACATGCTCAATAATGTTCATGTCTGGTGACTGGGCTGGCCAATCCTGGAGCACCTTGACCTTCTTTGCTTTCAGGAGCTTTGATGTGGAGGCTGAAGCATGAGGAGCGCTATCCTGCTGGAGAATTTGCCCTCTCCTGTGGTTTGTAATGTAAGGGGCAGCACAAATGTCTTGATACCTCAGGCTGTTGATGTAGATCATCCACTCTGCAGATCTCTCGCACGCCCTCATACTGAATGTAACACCAAACCATGATTTTTTCCTTCACCAAGCTTGACTGATTTCTATGAGAATCTTGGGTCCCTGCGGGTTCCAGTAGGTCTTCTGCAGTATTTGTGAGGATTGGGATGCAGTTCAACAGATGATTCATGGGTCAAATTGACCTTCTGCCACTTTTCCAAATGATCAACTAGAAGTCAAGTTAATATTTGTTGCTCTTACAACTGGGATCGACGACAAGACTTTTATCAGGAAGTGTATTGTAGTCAATTTTCAATGTTAAAGTACGCACTTTTTGCAGATCTACCAGAATTTCTACAACTTCTACCAGAAAGGACAGACCATCTGGGTAACTTAAGAATATTCCTTTCAACATACTAAGATTTGGGACCTACTAATTATATTTTCAATTACTATTTAGGACAGATTGCATGCAAATTGGGACGCAGCATGTGTGTTGCTCACTTGTTGATTGGTTTGAATTAGTTTTCTCAATACTGTCTCTGAAGTGGAGCTCATGTAACATTACCTTACTGTTTATTGAACTGTTGGATAAAATCAGTATCACATGTGCAATCATGTGGAAATAAAAAGAAAACACTGTTGCCTTTTTGCCCTATATTTTGGGGTCATTCTCACTACATTCTTAAATGCAACAACAACACTGTGCTTAAACCCCTTGTAAAAATAATTTTTGCATAATAGGCCCCCTTTAAGGTATGTCTCAGTTTTTGTTTCAGTTCAGTTCAATACAGTCCACAGGGATGTAACCTTGTAGATTGTTGAAAGAAAATTTATATATATACATATATATACATACATACACAACAGTTCTGTCTGATTCTCGAATCTGATTGGCTGATAGCCATGCAATATTCTGCAATAACAGCACTTTTCCAGCCTCTTCACCCTTGTGTTTATTTGTAGTTATTTTATTGTAGTTATTGTAGTTGTTTAGATTGCATCTATGTGGTTTATTTATAAGGATCGTGCCTATTTTAATTCTTTATAATTTAGGAAATTCAGCGCATGGGCGGCCATCAGCCTGTCATACTGAGCAGAGCAAAGATGGTTGACGTTCCGCCACAAGATGGCGACAGAGACCGCATAATACATCCTTAGGGGAGAAAAACTCCCCGTGTTTAAACTACAGCTGATCAAATCATTATAAAGCTGGTAAGTGACACTCTAGGACGATATCCAAGATGGCGCCGATGACGATGGCAGCCTCCGTGTCGTGCTCTGCAGTAGTGTTTGTGTTTTTGTTAGTTTGTCCTGTCTCGAGTCATTTTCCTACAATTAGTTTCACCAGAGACGAATTGTTGGACATTCGGGCACATACACCACCGAATATTTTTCCATACCTGGATTTATCTGATGTTCTGTTGGACATCGTAGTCGGAGGAGCCGCGGTGCTGCTCAAACGCTTTCAAGCGCGCAGACGAGGAAAGCGTGCAGGCGCGCTTGTGAAACTCAGACAGCGCGGATTTCGGACCGCGCTGCCTAGCATTCATCTAGCAAATCTCCGCTCTCTACCCAACAAAATAGACGAACTCATTCTGCTCTCTCAGACAAACAGGGATTTTCTGCATTCAGCTGCTCTGTGTTTCACGGAAACCTGGCTGAACGACACCATACCGGACAACGCGCTTCACCTACCGGGCTATCAGCTGTTCAGAGCGGATCGCGACGAAGAATCAACGCGGAAATCACGCGGTGGCGGGACGTGCTTTTACATCAATGAAAGGTGGTGTACAGATGTAACAGTTTTAAAGAAGATGTGCTGTCCAGATCTCGAAGCACTGTTTATTAACTGTAAGCCTTTTTACTCCCCGCGCGAGTTCTGCTCGTTCATCCTCGTCAGTGTTTACATTCCTCCGCTCGCGCACGCGAGTCTGGCGATACAGAAACTAGCTGATCAGATCACGGTGTTAGAGCAACAACACCCGGACTCTGCTTTAATCATTCTCGGGGACTTTAACAAAGCAAAACTGTCCCGTGAACTGCCGAAATATAGACAGCATGTTACATGTCCCACAAGAGACAGAAATATACTGGATCACTGTTATACTACAATAAAGGATGCATACCGCTCCGTCCAACGAGCAGCTTTGGGACACTCTGACCATTGTTTGATTCATCTCATTCCAACCTACAGGCAGAAACTGAAAACAGCCAAACCTGTATTAAGATCTGTGAAAAGATGGACTAACGAAACAGAGCGAGATCTACAAGCCTGTTTCGACCTCACTGACTGGAGTGTTTTTGAAGCTGCTGCAAACGATCTGGATGAGCTCACAGAGACTGTAACATCTTATATCAGTTTCTGTGAAGACGTGTGCATTCCTACCAGGACTCAACTCACATACAATAATGACAAACCATGGTTCACTGTAAAACTCAGACAGCTACGTCAGGCCAAGGAGGTTGCTTACAGAAATGGGGATAGGGCCTTGTATAAACAGGCCAAATACACACTGGAAAAGGAGATCAGAGTCGCAAAAAGGAACTATTCTGAGAAACTAAGGAGTCAGTTCTCTTCCAGCGACTCAGCATCTGTGTGGAAAAGTTTGAAAAACATCACAAACTACAAGACACCATCCCCCAGCACTGTAGACAATGAACGACTTGCAAACGACCTGAATGAGTTTTACTGCCGGTTTGAGAAAACCCCCCACACCCATTCTGAACTGCTCTTCACGCCACCATTAACACCACCATCCCCCGCCTCCCTCATACCTGCCCTACAGTTCAGTGAAGAGGAGGTGTGCCAGGTCTTCCGGAAACAGAAGAGGAAAAAAGCACCAGGCCCAGATTTTATAACACCAGCCTGTTTAAAATCCTGTGCTGACCAACTGGCCCCCATCTTCACCCTGATCTTCAACAGATCACTGGAGCTGTGTGAAGTGCCCTCCTGCCTCAAACGCTCCACCATCATCCCCATCCCAAAGAAACCCAAACTTACAGGACTAAATGACTACAGACCGGTGGCACTAACATCTGTGGTCATGAAGTCCTTTGAAAAACTGATGCTGGCTCACCTGAAGGACATCACTGAACCCTCACTGGACTCTCTTCAGTTTGCCTACAGAGCAAACAGGTCTGTGGATGATGCGGTTAATATGGCACTGCATTATGCTCTGCAACACCTAGACAGACCAGGGACCTATGTGAGGATGTTGTTTGTTGACTTCAGCTCGGCGTTTAACACCATCATCCCAAAACTTCTCCTGCCCAAATTAACTCAGCTCTCTGTGCCCACCTCTGTCTGTCATTGGATCAACAGCTTCCTAACGGACAGGCAGCAGCTGGTGAAGCTGGGAAAATTCTCATCTAGCATCCGCACAATCAGCACTGGCGCCCCCCAGGGGTGTGTCCTCTCCCCACTGCTCTTCTCCCTGTACACGAATGACTGCACATCAAAAGACTCCTCTGTGAAGCTCTTGAAGTTTGCAGACGACACCACACTTATCGGCCTCATTCAGGACGGTGACGAGTCTGCCTACAGACAGGAGGTTAAGGAGTTGGCTGTCTGGTGCAGTAACAACAACCTGGAGCTCAACACGCTCAAAACAGTGGAGATGATAGTGGACTTCAGGAGAAACCCCCCTGCTCTCCCCCCACTGAGCATCATGGACAGCATTGTGGCAGCAGTGGAGTCATTCAAGTTCCTGGGCACCACCATCTCTAAGGACCTGAAGTGGGACACTCACATTGACTCCGTTGTCAAAAAAGCTCAACAGAGGATGTACTTTCTTCGTCAGCTGAGGAAGTTTAACCTCCCAAAGGAGCTGCTGAAACAGTTCTACACCTCCATCATTGAATCAGTCATCTGCACATCAATAACTGTCTGGTTTAGCTCAGCTACTAAATACGACCTCCAAAGACTACGTCGAATAGTTCGGACTGCTGAGCGAATCACTGGTACAACCCTTCCTACTCCCCAAGAACTGTACTTATCCAGAGCGAGCAGAAGGGCTGCCAAAATCACTCTGGACCCCTCACACCCAGCACACTGCCTCTTTGAACTTTTACCTTCTGGTCGACGCTACAGAGCACTGCGCACCAGAACAGCCCGACACAGAAACAGTTTCTTCCCTCAGGCAATCCATCTCATGAACACTTGATGATAATAATTGCGGAACCAACATCACTACTTGCTATACACTTTTATACACATATACACTTATTTAACAACACACTTTACATGCCAATTTGCACATAACAGCTGCACATATAACGTTGTATATAGTAATAAACATGTACATACACTTGTCAATCTGTATATTTGCACTCACTACTTACTTCTATTTTTAAAAAAATATATTTATTATCTGTTTTTTGTCCTGTCTCTGTAATCCTGTTGCACTGTAGAAGCTCTGTCACCAAAACAAATTCCTCGTATGTGTGAACATACCTGGCAATAAAGCTCTTTCTGATTTCTGATTTTTCTGATTTCTAAGTTAGTATCTATACTGTATGTTGTAGTGCTGTATTTATACCATAGTAATCTGCGAGTGTTTGCTTTGCTTATTAGTTTGCTTATTAATTCAGCCTTATAATTAGTTCAGCCTTATAATCTTAAAATATGAGCAAAATCACCTGTTTTGTTATCATTTTAGACATTACGCTAAAGAATCATTCAAATACTAGCGCTAAAGTGACGTCTGTGAGTTAGCAACAGTTTCTCCTGAGTAATATGCAAAGTTTCTGCTGTTCTGACGTCAGCTGCAGATGTGAAAGAATGGCGGAAGAAAGTAGTTCCTCATACAATCGGATTTTAGGACTTTCCATGTTTGATTTTTTTTTTTTAACATATACGATTATGTCGTCGAACTGTTGTATAAATGCAATATCACACGAGTAGCAGTGCGATATAGCTGTACAGTATGTCGTCACTGGTGGGACACTAAGGCACTAGGGCAGCAGCCTCGAGCCAATGCACGTCTCCCACAAGTGCTGATATACAGCCATATTGCTCTGCTATGAGTATGTGTATGTATATATATATATATATATATATATATATATATATATATATATATATATATATATATATATATATATATATATATAATAGATATGTCACTGGGCTATTCCTTGTTAGGTTAATTAAGGTTGCTTGGATGATTAAAACATTTTGTTAGTTTAGACGTTTGAGCATTTCATTTGATTCATGTTAAATGTTGATGGTGATGATGCAGGTCTTTTTAGGAGGGTCGTCTCAGTCTGAATTGCCTGTCTTGAACTTTCTGCCTTGTACATGTTCTTCATTTGTTTGTTTGACTCATGCCACCATTGAATAATGACTGCCAGTGTGTTTTTCTTGTTGGCCTGGAGAACCCAGTCAGCAGAATAAAGCCTGGCGTAAGGCACCGTTTTGCTTTCTTCGCACTCATGTTTCCCTCTGTGTCTTTTCTGCAAGCATGACTGTGATGGAATTAGATGTAGAGTAGGGCTGCACTGTATATCGTTTCAGCATCAATATCACAATGTGAGCATCTGCAATAGTCACATCGCAGGATATGCAATGTCGAGTCTGAATTATAGTTGACCATGAGCTACAGAACACATGCGATTTGTACAGCCACTGCTAAGTTTAACCATAACAGAGTGAAAGTTTATCATTTGCATGTTTTTACGGCCTGTGATTGAGTATTTCAAGTGACTTTAAAACATGTGGGCACAAAACGTATGATGTTTGGAGGTGTAACATTATTTGTTCATCCATTTTCTTTCGGGTTAGTCTCTATTTCAGAGGTTGCCACAGTGGAATGAACTGCCAATTATTCCAGCATATGTTTTACACAGCGGATGCCCTTCCAGCCGTAACCCAGTAGTGGGAAACATCCATTCACACACACACACACTCATACACTATGACCAATTTAGTTAATCAATTCCCCTATAGCGCATGTGTTTGGACTGTGGGGGAAACCGGAGCACCTGAAGGAAACCCACGCCTACACGTGGGTGAATGAGTGTGTATGGGTGTTTCCCAGTACTTGGTTGCGGTTGGAAGAGCATCTGCTGTGTAAAACATATGCTGGAACAGTTGGCGGTTCATTCTGCTGTGGTGACCCCTGATAAATAAAGGGACTAAGTCGAAGAAAAATGAACGAATGAAAATGAATAATAATAAAAAAAATCTAAATAATTAAATTTTATTGTCTGATTACTTTAGAAACATTCATTTATTCATTCATTTTCTTTTCAGCTTAGTCTCTTTATCAATCTGGGGTCGCCACAGCGGAATGAACCGCCAACTTACGCAGCGGATGCCCTTCCATCTGCATCCTATCTCTGGGAAACATCCATACACACTCATACACCAAGGACAATTTAGCCTACCCAATTCACCTGCACCGTATGTCTTTGGACTGTAGAGGACACCGGAGCACCCGGAGGAAACCCCCACGAACGCAAGGAGAACATGGAAACTCCACTTTTGTTTAAAGTGAAGTTATATTGGCGGTTCATTCTGCTGTGGCGACCTCTGATGAATAAAAGGACGAAGCCAAAGGAAAATAAATGAATACATGAAGTTATATCGGAGTTACACTGATACAAAACAACACTGATTTCCATAGATCACTCTTGTAAGTAGTTACCTCAGCGAAAATATAGTTCTGCAAAAAACCCTGGTACTTTCGTCCTCACTCTCCCCTAGCCATTGACATTCATAGTAGGAAACAAATCAAACACTGTTTACAGGTTTGTAGCTTTCTTCAAAATATCCTTATTTGTGTTCAGCGGATGAAAGAAACTCAAACAGGTTTAGTTCAATTAAAGGGTGAGTAAAATATAAATGAGTAAACTATCCCTTTAAGCTTTTCTGTAGTGAAACCAGGCCACAATGACGAACAGAAATGCCTAACATTCAACATTCACACGTTCGTGTAAGTCACTGAACTACATTACCGAATAGCTCAACATTCATTCATTCGTTCATTTTCTATTCGGCTTAGTCCCTTTATTAATCCGGGGTCGCCACAGCGGAATGAACCGCCCGAATAGTACAACAAACGCTGCAAATTCAAAATACTGTATTGACATCGTCAGCCTCTGTATCGTCACTGTCTCCAATAGCAACAGAGCACATCCTGACAGCGGTTCCCAACCGTCTCCAGTAGCTACACTGCTATTTTAAACGTCTTAATTAGGCACTGATTAAACCGATCAGCTCATTAACTCCAAAACCTTGAGTGGGTGTGTCAGACCCACAGTGTTCGGTGTTTGAGGATGGAGAACCAGCAGTGGATGCTCAATGGAGCACCACAGCTCGATGAATGCCCTGCACTACATTCCTCTGCGGCGTTTTTACTACGAAACATATACGTCACCAAGCATGTACAGAAAGGTACCGTAAGCTGGACATTAGCCACTAAAACAAGACATTTGACACTAAAACGAGTTTATTTGGTTGGATAACATTAATTAACGTTAAATGAGTTCAAAACAAGACTCAGTTAAAGGTCTAGCTATTCACAAACACCCAGCGGTGTCCGTTTATAACTTCCATAATCATTTGTCGCAGAATAATTCTGAGGTTTGACCTTACTTGACGCGTTCATACGAAATACAACATTTGACAAAACTGTATTTTCTGTTTAGGTCTCGAGGTATGACGCTCCCCACAAAACGATATACACATTGTCCACCCAAAACAGCTCTGAAAAGGCAAAGAAAGGCGCTCTTTACCGTTATAGTAGCGTTCCTCACGGCATTGGAAGCGGTTTGTCGAATCTCCGCTGCGCTTCCCGGCTTCAGGAGGCTCTTCGTAAATCTCCGGGTCGATTCCGCTGCCATTTCTTCTCCGGTGCATTCGGGGAGAAAACCCTGCAGTGTGTGCCACTAATCCGTAATGCTATTGATCACTTTGAAATGGAAAGAATGCATTAAACCGACTGTATGCGTCTTTCTTCACACTGTCGACTACATTCAGCAGCTTTACTACTACACGGCGCGGTGGGCAGGGCTCTGTTTGCTCAGCATTCATACAGATCAGCAGACGGAGCCCCTATGAAAACACTACTACTAATAAAAATCATTTTAGCATACAATTACCAGCACTCTTAGTAGGTAGCTAAGCTTGTAATACTACAAGTCGAGATATTATAATTGAGATAGCCTAAATGCATTTATTCAGTTTGTTGCGGATTGATTCTAAATCAGAAGATATCAGATATATATGGCATATTTCTTGCAAGTCAACAAATCATGTTCATAAATCTTATTTGATATAACTAGGGGATCAGATATATAACGGGTTTTTTCTCCGCTCATTCATATTTACTGTAAAAATGTATATGTAAAGTCCACATTTACGCATAGAAAAGTAGGCTAGTCTCAATGCGATAATGTCCATGAACTTGACATTTTAACCTGTCTGGTTGTAGTAGTAGTAGTGTATGGAAGGAGCACGTAGTGAAAAGTGAGACGAGTGAAAGCATTTGTTGTTTATTAGCGCCATCGCGCGTCAGAACACATCATAACATTCGATCATTTTTTTTATCTACAAGGACAGGAGACGGAATAAAAGATTAAAACAGAGAAAGAGACATTTTGGATCTAAACTTTAAAAGCGACTAGACTTCCAGGCTTAAATGACGAGTTAGATTTTTCTCCTTTTTTGTATTTTTATTTCTTTTTTTTAATATGTTCTACAGAATTTCGGTACATTTTGTTGAATATGTATTTATGTACAGTTGAACTCCCCTTTCAATTTTTTCTTTTTTAAATATTTCCCAAATAATGTTTAACAGAGCAAGGAAATTTTTACAGTATTTCTGATTATATTTTTGCTTCTGGAGAAAGTCTTATTTGTTTTATTTCTGCTGGAATAAAAGCAGTTTTTAATTTCTTATGAACCATTTTAAAGTCAACATTATCAGCCCCTTTAAGCTATATTTTTTTACTGTCTGCAGAACAAACCACCATTATACAATAACTTGCCTAATTACACTAATCTGCCTAGTTAACCTAATTAAGCCTTTAAATGTCACTTTATTCAATCAAATATTATTTCCTGTCATCATGACAAAGATAAAATAAATCAGTTATTAGAGATGAGTTATTAAAACTATAATGATTAGAAATGTGTTGGAAATTTCTTCTCTCTGTTAAACAGAAATTGGGAACAAAATAAATAGAGGGGCTAATAATTCAGGGGGGTTTAATAATTCTGACTTCAACTGTATATATACACTACCGGTCAAAAGTTTGGGGTCAGTTTTTTAATGTTTTTTTTTTTAAAGAAAATTATTCTGTTCATCAAGGCGGTATTTATTACTGTAAAAATGGTTAAATACTTATTACATATTTATTTATTACTTATAGTATATAGTTTCAAATGAAAATATTACTCCATTCATTATTGCCTTTATTACTATTACCATTATTATTAATAAAAATAATAATAATTAATATTAGAGTGATTTCTGAAGGATCATGTGAAGCGTGGAGTAATGAAGATGAAAATTCATCCTTAAAATCGTTGGAATAAGTGATTAAATTAAATGATAAACTACTTTTGAAGAGTTATTTTATAGTACAATATCATACAACAACTTTACAATTTTTTACTGTATTTGTGATTAAATAAATGCAGCCTTGGTGAGCAGGAGAAACTTTTTTTAACACATTTAAAAATCCTACTGACCACAAACTTTTGACCGGTGGTGTGTGTGTGTGTGTGTGTGTGTGTGTGTGTGTGTGTGTGTGTGTGTGTCCGTATATGTATACATATATATTTTTTTGTTTTATTCTATATACATTCACATTGTTTTGTTTGGAAAATATGTTGCCCCTCTCTCAATGCTGAATGAATAATGATTGTTGTGTTGACCTTGTGTTCAATATATTATTTTAGTATAGTTTAGATATTCTAATGAGTCATGAGACCACAGTATTCAGAAGAAACTCCAGACGCACCTGACCACTGTTACTCTGATGAAGGCAAGTGTTTGCCGATAAGCATTTCCACAGATGGGGCCCTAGCATTCTCTATAGATATTTTTTCATTTTTTTTGTATTGTTTAGTAAATAAACTGCATGTTAAAAATCGATTTCATGTGGAACCTTTATGTTCTTAATGTTAAATTAAATACAATAAATTCACAAATAAAAAGCAAGCTCACATACTTTGTACAGGTAATTAGCCATAATTACTATCTGCGTGTGCAGTAAAGAAGGAACGTTCCACTATTTGTGGGGGCCCCCGTTTTTGAAAAGAAGAAATAACGTCAAAATCTTAATGGTTATAGACAGATTTTACAACATATGATAGAAAATTTATAAAAGGTAAATGACATGAGCAACTGGTGAACTCAATACACTAAAATGGCCGTAGCGTATGAGTTTGTGTGTGAATGAGTGTGTATGGGTGTTACCCAGTACTGGGTTGCAACTGGAAGGGCATACGTTGCGTAAAACATATGCTTGATAAGTTGGCGGTTCATTCCGCTGTGGCGACCCCTGATGAATAAAGGGACTAACCCGAAGGAAAATGAATGACTAATTTAGGATTCTTTGCATTGGTTGGGGCTGCTAAATAGAGCCTTTACACAATAACGTCACTTCACTTCCCTCTATCATCAACGCAGTGTATTTTTAGTTCCGGTTTACCTTTGAATGAATGGGACACTTCTCTGGAAAATTTAAAACTGAAAATATTAACATTGCAAGTTGTGATTTAAGACTATTAAAGCATTGGGCATGTGTCCAAATGTTTTGGTGAGGATCTGAGCATGATTGCTGGATTCACATATGCTAAACGAACTGCGCTAACTGGGGAAACGTGCCAGGTTTCTGGAACAAAAGTCTTGGTGTGAAAGCACTCTTATGGCTCGTTTCCACTGACTGATACGGTACGGTACGGTTCGGGTCGGTACGGGTCACCTTTATCAGGGTTGCATTTGCACTAACAAGGGTACCCTTTTGGTGGGCGTGGTGTACGACAAAGTTTCAGTCGACGTCATTCTCGCTCGAGGAAATGTCTACAATAAAGCTGTACAGGTCACTCACATATCATATGAGAAGCTCTTCTCAAAAAAAAGATGCTTTACACACATAAATACTTGTGTAGAAATGTTTATTACTAACTTTTCAATGAACATGAGTTGATTATAACTGCAGATCAATGACAGTGCGAAACAGCCTACTGTAACATCTGTAATTATATTAAATAACTAAATAAATGAACATATATAAACACATACCGCCCCATACAGTCTCCGATATGTTACCAACTACAGAAGAACTACACACAGCAGACATTTCGTCTGTATTTAGGTTCAAAAACAACACAAAATATAGCCCACAGTCAGCGAAAACCTCTCATCTGTGTCTGTAATCTTCAGCAGCACATGTAGCCTCTGTTAGAGAGTAAATCCGTCATTCCCGGTTCATATTAGTCCAAAAGGTGATAATAACAATAATAGTTAAACAAGGCATTTTGTTCACATTTGCTGAAATAATGTGCTCCTTTTTTCGGTTCCTCCCTTGTTTTTTCCGCTCTTCACTCTTGCGTTTGTCAGTGTCTGACAGGAACGGGTTTCAAAAGCACGTCAATAATCAAGCGCAGGTTATTATCATCAGCTCAAGAAGTTTGTTATTTCAGATATAATGTTAGACGCGCGCGAGCGCAAGCAAGAAAGCGAAACCGCTCGCGCCTCAGACTACCTCGTAAAAAACTACAGGGCACAGGGTAAATCTGCTCTTCTTCTTGGCTTTGTGGCTGTTCATCAAGACGACGACAAGGTTTGTTTGAGCCCAGGTCGACCATGGCTTGTTATTATATATATATATATATAATTCCGCTGTAATGTCTCGGCTCGTCAGCTGTGTATTTTAAACATGGCGGGTTTTTTGTTTTCATTCTGGCTTGTTGCGTAATCGAATGACGTATCTCTGTAAACCAATAGCGTTCAGCTGCACGTCTAGCTCCACCTTTTGGTACCCTTTCTCGTGTTTAGTACCCTTTCGAAAGGGTGCCGAAAAAGTGGTACAGTACGGTTCCGTTCGGTACGCCTTTTGACAGTGGAAACGGCCATAAAAGCGTACCAAACCGAACCGTACCACTCAGTGGAAACGAGTCAATAGTTTGTTTTGTTTAGCTCACAGTCGTCAAATCTAGTTGCTGGAGGGCCGCAGTTCTGCACAGTTTCGTTCCAACCCTGCTTCAACATACTTACCTGTAGGTTTCAAACATGCCCGAAGGACTCAATTAGTTTCATCGAGTGTGTTTAATTAGGGTTGAAACTAAACTGTGCAGAGCTGCGGCCCTCCAGGAACTGGATTTGACACCTATGGTTTAGCTTTTGTTCAGCACATTTGGTGTAATTCTGACACAGACAATTCAATTCATGGAGATCTCTTGTAATTAATGAAGAGAATCAGGTGTAGCCTTAAATAAGGGGGACAAAATAACAAAATCCAAAATTTGCAGACTAGTGGGTCCCCATGGGCCAGCAGTGAAAATCGCTATATGCATCCAAACATATTTTCTCATAATTTTATGTCATAAATGTCGGTTAATTGATCAGACTTTTTTATTTTAGTTATTAAGTAGTAGTAGTAGCAGCATGCTTTTAAAATAAACAACAAAATAAGAAATATATTATTTAACAGGAACAGGAATGGCACTACACACTTAAACAGCTTTTAATTGGCCCATGCATATGCAGATGAAATGATTTGGCCTCACTGTGTTATAGTCAACTTACTTGGTGCATAGATTACATGGTGGAGCACACACCATCATTGATTCACCTCCATGCTTCACTCTGGGCATGCAACAGTCTTGGTGGGATGCTTCTTTGGGGCTTCTCCACACCGTAACTCTCCCCTATCTGGGAAAGACAATGAAGGTGGATTCATTAGAGAACAATACATGTTTTACATTGTCCACAGCCCAAAATATTTACTGCTGGCACTATTGAAAACAATGTTTGGCACTGGCGTGAGCGACCAAAGGTTTGGCTGCAGCAGCCCCGGCCATGTTAATCCAGTGGACAAACAGTTTTGGTGGAAACAGAACAGTTGAGGTGCACATTTAATTCTGCAGTGAGTTGAGCAGCTGTGGATTTATGTTTTTTATAAACAATCGTGGTTAGCAGCAGGACATCCCTTCCAGACAACTTGCGTCCATAGTTCCTCCAGTGGGATGTGGTTCTTTTTCTTGGTGGTTTGCTGACATCACTCTGGATACCGCAGCTCTTGATACATCACAAAGACTTGCTGTCTTGGTCACAGATGCTCTAGTGAGATGAGAGGGGTCTGGATGCAGACCTGGTGCAGGTGCAATCTGAGCTGCATGCAATGCTTTTTAATGGGCTCACCTAACCCCACCCATAACCCTACCCCTCATAGTGACATCAGTATAGCTTCACTGAGTGCATTGTGTGAGAAATGCAATCTCTGCATCATAAAGGCTGCATCCAGATACTATTGATTGAGACGCGCATTAACAACTTGTCCTCTTTTGAACTCTCATATGTCACCCATAATGTTGTGTACATTGCAATATTTTAAGCAAAACTGCTTAATTACTAATTAACTGCTAATTACACCTTCACACTCTGCTCTTAAGCCACAGTCACATCCAGCCTTGTATCAGCGGTTCAGGCTGCTGCTGATGGTGTAATGGTGTGGGGGATATTTTCTTGGCAGAATTTAGGCCCATTAGTACCAATTGAGCATCGTGTCAACACCACAGCCTACCTGAGTATTGTTGAAGGCCATGTCCATCCCTTTATGACCACAGTGTACTCATCTTCTGATGGCTACTTCCAGCAGGATAACAGGCCTCTTCATAAATAATCTCAAACTGGTTTCTTGAACATGATAATGAGTTCACTGTACTCAACTGGCCTCCACAATCACCAGATCTCAATCCAATAGAGCACCTTTGGGATGTGGTGGAACAGGAGATTGGCATCATGGATGTGCAGCAACTGCGTGATGCTATCATGTCAATATGGAGCAAAATCTCTGAGGAATATTTCCAGTATCTTGTTGAATCTATGCCATGAAAGATCAAGGTTAATAAGTAAATCCAGGAACATCTCCTATTTGGTGAAATCAGGTTGGCGTATTTATTTTTTTATCATTGAATTAAATTCGTTTTATTTACATATGTAAGCTTGTTTGAAGTTGATCATGTTTATAATATTCCAAGCACACTGAAAGCTTTCACAAACTAAAATGCCTCCGTTTCATCTCTCAGTTATTGGTTTGAAGTGCTGATGTTCTGTTTAAATGTCACAATATGGTACAACTTAAAAAGTAAAAAGTCTGAAAAGATAGGTAAACCAGCTGGTGAGGCTTCAAAAGAACTAAAGCCCTTAAAGTGAACAAATTTTTTGTTTTATGTCCTGTAGCCGAGGCGGATGCGTAGGACCCTGGGGTCTGTAGTGCTTTTCAGATGAGAGAGTGGATAGGGGAGAGCGGGGAGACAATAAGAGAGAGAATGCTTTGTCTGAAGTTTTGTAGATTAATATACAGCTGTCACGGGCTGAAGTGTACACCTCATCAGAAGCCTTTCATCCCTGAAAAAGCACCTCAGGCATCAGACACAGAGCATGGATACCCAGAAGCATACACACTAATTAACGCTAACAAACTGTGCATGTTTTGACCATTAAAATATTAATCCCTGTTAAATTTATTAAGTGATATAATTATTCAAATACATATATTCATTTATTTTCCTTTGGCTTATTCTCTATTTCAGAGGTCGCCACAGCGGAATGAACCGCCAACTATTCCAGCATATGTTTTATGCAGTGGATGGGAAACTCAGTACAGGGAAACACCATACACACTCATTCACACACACACACACACACACACACACACACTACAGCCAATTTAGTTTATTCAATTCCCCTATAGCGCATGTGCTTGGACTGTGGGGGATATCGGAGCACCCGGAGGAAACCCACGCCAACACGGGGAGAACATGCAAACTCAGAAATGCCAACGGGACCAATGGTTAGCTGATAAAAATCACATTCCACATTTACCTGTAGCTTTTAAAAACATCTGAATGACTAAAGATGCTGAATTTGTGGGGGCAACATGTCTTAAACTAGAGATGCGTAATAGAAAGTTTAAGTAGCTGACGCAGACATCTCTTATCTAAGCATCACAAGTGATTTCGGTTCGTTTCGGGTTATTACCACACACATAAACTGTACTTTTTTTATTGGACAGCAACAGAGGGGAAGATAAAACAATTACAGCAACATTTGCTTTCTACAGGTCATGCTTGCGGCTTAATGCAATAAAAACTCGTGTGGGCAATTTCTGAGATAGCCGCATTCAATTAAATTACACCAGCTCCAGTTTGGCAGCATAAGAAAGATGAGAGCATGTCCGAAAGAAGACAGGGGAGATGGAGGCACTTATCTCTCCTCTTGTAAAGGACATAGCGCGATGAAACAATGATGGATAGACTCTGAAAAGTGCATTATTCTAGTTACCTTATTTATTTATTTATTTACATAATGCAATAAGCAGAAAAACGCCCAACTCGTGAGGATATTTCCTCTCAAAGCAAGACATATTCTCATTTTCCTTGATAGAGTGGATTTATTCTGTATTAAAAAGACTGTTCTCCTGATTATTCATTTTCTTTTTGGCTTAGTCCCTTTATTAATCAGGGGCCGCCACAGAAGAATGAACCACCAACTTATCCAGCATATGTTTTACGCAGAGGATTCCCTTCCAGCTGCAACCCATCAGCTAAACAGTAAACGCACAAGCGTTGATACAATTTTGATACAAGCGGTTTAAGCCACCTCTATGAGAACCACTAAAACAGAACTTAAACTGTGAACTATAAAAGCCAATGACAATATGTGATGATTTTAACTTTGTTTTAAATGTGTTTAATTCAAACACTTATTTAATTTTAACTATTTTAATCCTAAATTAGTTGTCAGCTTACTTATATGGATATATCATAAATGAACACTGCTAACTAAACAGTAAACAAAAGCTTTGACACATTTTTCAGTCAGTTTTCTATGTATAATCTCAAAATGTTAATAGAAATTGTTTCATAAACATATGAAATGCATGACTAGTGTTACTGTGTGATTATTAGTGTATCCATTTACAGTATATGCAACACTGATGGGGCCGTATAATCAGTACACCCTGCAAATGAACACCTTGTCTTTTTTACCCAACAGGTAACAGTTTCCCTAAATACGTGAAAATTGTAAAAGCCCATTTATTTCAGCATTAGAAGATACAATTATGCAAAAAAGGGGACAACTGGGGTTATTTTCATGGGTTACTTGTAATGAGTTTAATAAAATTCAGTGATTTAATACACAGTGAAAATCAATACTTCCTTTTTTAACTCAGATTAAAGCAACAGATTCATTCAAACATCAATGTTCTGGAGCTGCTGGATCCACACATAAAAGTCGACGTCAGGATTTTAAATGCCTTCTGAAAGCGTGGATAAAAAAAGCCATATATCAAGGGGTTACAGCCAACATTATGAGAACCCCCAAAACTAATAAACTAAGAACTAAAACTGAGAACTGTAAAAGCTAATGACAATCTGTGATGATTTTAACTTAGTTTTGAATTCGAAACACTAAAAACAGCACACGATTTTATTTTAATCTTAAGTTAGTTGTCAGCTTACTTATATGGATACATCATAAATGAACACTGCTAACTAAACAGTAAATTGATACATTTTTCAGTCAGTTTTCTATGTACAATCTTAAAATATTAATAGAAATGGTTTCATAAACATATGATATGCATGATTAGTGTTACTGTGTGATTATTAGTGTATTAATTTACAGTCCCACTTTATATTAGGGGTCCTTAACTACTAGATACTTAGCCCAAAGTTAATAATTCATGACAATGTACTTATTGTGTAAATACATGTACTTATGCTTGATTAAACACCTGTATGTAAATACGTCTGTAATTAAATTGTGTAATTACATTTGTACATATATTGTTGACCATCCCTTACACCTTAACTCACCCTTAAACCTACCCATACCACCAAACCTGTCCATAAACCTACCCACACTCAAGAGCACCACATGTTCTCAAATACATTATGAACACAGTAAGTACGTTGTATTTATTTTTTGATGCAAGTACATAGTAGTTAAGGACACTTAATATAAAGTGGGACCCAATTTACATGCAACACTGATGGAGCTTCACAATCAGTACACCCTGCAAATGAACACCTTTTTCCTTCTCTTTTTTACCCAACAAGTCAAACATTGCACTAATCAGTTTCCCTAAATATGTGAAAACTGTAAAAGCTCATTTATTTCAGCATTAGAAGATACAATTATGCAAAAAAGGGGACAACTGGGGTTATTTTTAAGGGTTGCTTGTTGTAATGAGTGTAATGAAAATGCGGTGATTCAATATACAGTGAAAATCAATACTTCCTTTCTTAACCCAGTCGCTCAGATTAAGGCAACAGATTCATTCAAACGTCAATGTTCTGGAGCTGCTGGATCCACACATAAAAGTCGACATCAGGATTTTAAATGCCTTCTGAAAGCGTGGATAAAAAAAGCCATATATCAAGGGGTTACAGGTGGAATTAAAATATCCGAACCAAACCAAAGCATCAAAGACATCAGCCGGAGTCCAGAAATTGAGAAAGGGATCGAGAGCAGTGGCGACAAAAAAAGGCAGCCAGCACAGCAAAAAAGCACCTACGACAATGGCCACTATTTTGGCTGCTTTCCTTTCTCTCTGCGCATACGTCTGGGTCTTAATTTCCAACACAGAGACTCTTTCTGATAAAACCTTTGCGTGTTTGCTCGCAACGTGAAAGATCTTGACATACAGAGAGCTCATAATAGCACCGGGGAGGAAAAATGTCAGAACTGAGCAAACAAGAGCCAAGGGTTTGTTAAATAAAAGTACACAACTTCCCAAACAGGACATTTGTAAGACGAGCAGTTCAAGACCTATCAGATTCACCTCTGAAAACACAATGGAAAAGCTATACACAAAAGCAAACAGCCATGCACACATAATAAACACAGTTATGCTATAATTTGTGACTCTTGTTTTGTACATTAAAGGGTCACAGATGGCCCAGTACCTGTCCATGGATATTAAACTCAGATGCATTTTGGAAGATATTGATAAAGTCATATCTAAGCTAGAATGCACCTTACAAATAGTGTCTCCTAAATACCAGCACCCTTCAATAGATCGCACCATACTATAAGGCATGACTAACGATCCCAGGAGACAGTCGCATGCTGCCAGAGACTGAACGATCAGATGAGTTGGAGACTGGAGATGTTTAAAGTACGAGATGGAGACGACGACTAGCAGGTTGCCGAAAACTGTCAGGAAAATAATGAGAAGCATTAAAATGTACATAGCCGCTTTCACTGCAGTGAGGCGTTGTGCACTGAGGCAGGAGTCCAGGCGAAGCGGAAAGCAGAGAAACACATTTTCAGCATACACCTCAGTCTCGTTTGCTGTCATTTTGTCTGCTAGATTGAAAACCATCATTGGGATTCACACACAAATCACTCAGTTGTTATGCAGAGTATAAAAAGAAGAAGTCTCTCATAGCAAGTATACAAACATTAACATAATATTCACTGTAAAAATGCTGGGTTACACACAATCAGTTTGCGTTGGGTCAACATAGAATTGAACTTAATAGTTTGTACAAACTTAAGAGGAATGAACATATAAGAATTAAGTTGTCCCCCAAAAAACCTCAAGAATTGCAATGCTTCAGCTCGTTTTAAGCAAGTTTGAGCAGACAACAGATGTCTTTTTTTGTTAAGAGTAATGTGTACAATACTTCAAAACGGCATATTAGTTTGCTAAACCACTTAAGGTGAATTAGATATAATGTGAACAATAGTTCATTCATTTGCTAAACAATGTAATGTGAATCAAATACAGCTTTGACTCGGAGCTGCTCGGTCTTGAGGATTTATATACTCTCAGATTTCTGCTATTTCCACTCAGGCTGTGTGTGTGTGTAACCCGTAGCTACAAAAAAAACACACACACACTGAACCCATGAGATTATCATGACAGAATTAAAAACAACAACTTTATCTCATGGACACACATAATAAACTTGATTAAAAGTGAGTGAAAGCTGGCCTTAATTATAGTTAAGCACTGCGGATGTACATTTCTATTTATTAATGATTATTATACAAGTGACTCATGTTTCTTTTTGTTTTGACAACCTCTGGCATGTACAGTTGAAGTCTGAATTATTCGCCCTCCTGTATATTTTCCCCCAATTTCTGTTTAACCGAGAGAAGATTTCTTTAACACATTTCTAATCATAGTTTTAATAACTCATTTAATACCTCTTTGCCATGATGACAAGACACTAGTATTCAGCTTAAAGTGACATTTAAAGGCTTAACTAGGTTAATTAGGGTGAAGTTAGGGTAATTAGACAAGTCATTGTTTAACAGTGGTTTGTTCTGTAGACAATCCAAAATTAATTTTGCTTAGGGGGGCTAATAATATTGACCTTAAAATGTGTTTTAAAAGTTAAAAACTGCTTTTATTCTAGCCGAAATAAAACAAAAAAGACTTTCTCCAGAAGAAAAAATATTATAGGAAATACTGTGAAAAATTCCTGAATCTGTTCAACATCATTTGGGAAATTTGTATGTACTGTAGTTGTTTATCACGTGAAATAAACAGAGATATCACTTTTTTTTGTGCGATACATTACGCAAGTAAATTGCAAAACTGGATTATCACATAAAACATTTGCAAATAAAGCAACGTTTTCATCTATTGAGTCAAAGAGAACAAAATCGTCACTTGTTAAATGAAGTTTGCTGCATTATGAGAAGGCACGTGGGCCTTTTTTCTTATATATTAAAGTATTTGCACCTTAGAAGATGAAGACAAAACATTATTAATGTGCGACGTCTTTTTCGCAAGGCCACTCTTTGGGAGCGCAGACAGATGCTCAAGACAGTTCTGGAGGGAATAATAATAATACTGAAGCATTGTGAGGTATCACAAGATAGATGCTGATAAAGGAAGTGCAGATTCAAGATGCAAGTTTTGTTAACAGGATGGTCAGGCAATGATCAACACTGGAGAAAACAGATGCACATAGGGAATCCAGAGTCGTAGTCAAATAACAGATGAAAGGTCAATACAGGCAGGAAGCAAGCAATGTAAACAAACAAACAAAGATCGGTACATGGCAGGACAAGGCAAGGAAATCACGTCATAAAGTTAACTAGACAGATAAACAAGACTCAGCCCTGATATGTGTGTGTGCTGTATAAATAGTCCATGTAATCAGTCTTTGACAATCCTCTGGCTGTGTGTGAGTATTCAGTCAGGATCAGGAACCGGTGTGAGTGTGTGGTGCATGACTGGACCTTGTAGTCCATAACAGCAAATTTGTAGTCTGTTAACGATCTGCAACAGCTAGATCGCTGATAATCATAACATGAGGACAGACTTTGGAAGAGGGATTTAAGAAAGACCCAAACAACACTTTGTTTTAAAATCACAAGACTTTTTTGATGTGCGTGCTGCAATTTTTTCCGTAAATTCATTTACATCGTAGTTTATGCACATTTTTTTTTCGTATCGGATAAAAAGTTTATCCTACTC
Organism: Danio aesculapii; assembly: GCF_903798145.1. NCBI lineage: Eukaryota > Metazoa > Chordata > Actinopteri > Cypriniformes > Danionidae > Danio > Danio aesculapii. Next base: position 44,302,487 of record NC_079449.1, read on the forward strand.
AGTTGTGCACATTCGTTTTTTATGCATGTTTTTTAATTGTTTCCATTTAGCAATTTTTATGTGGTATTGCAAAATTTGAGTGAACAAAGATGGTGTCTTTTAAAAAAAATAGCCCAACTAAACCAAATATAACTCACCATAAGTGTGACTATAAATAAATCAAAGTAAATACAGTGCTCAGCATAAATGAGTACAACCCTCACAGATCTCTCTTTTAAATTCATATATTCTATATCACAGGTGTCAATTCCAGTTCCTGGAGGGCCACAGCTCTGCACAGTTTAGCTGCAACCCTAATTAAACACACCTAATCAAACTAACTGAGTCCTTCAGGCTTGATTGAAACCTGCAAGTAAGTGCGTTGAAGCAGGGCTGGAACTAAACTGTGCAGAGCTGCGGCCCTCCAGGAACTGGAACTGACACCTGTGTTTTATAGGATGGTTTACAATGATATGTATTTATGTACATATACTTGAGTCAGTACCAAAACCAAAACTTAAGATCATAGTCCAAAATTTGTTTATCCAAATTAATATGTTAGGGAAAAAATACGACATAAAAATGTAATTAAGACAAAAAAACGAAGAAAAAAAACAATTAATTAAATTATGCACTCCATCCATTCATCCAGACTACACATCCCATAATTATCATGAGTATAGCTTGAGTGCCCTCTAGGGAGTCTGGTGGGTAATACTCGTGACAGGTCAACGCCATCTTAAGTCAATTTGTACATTTTTTATTTAACGGCTAATTTGTATGATGCCATTCGCACAATTTAGTACGATTTGCTCATCCCCCAATGACAGTTGGGTTTAAGGGTGGGGTTTAGTGCCATGCCTCCTTTTAGAAATCGTTCATTTTCATACAATTGAATTTGTATGGATTGGCCACTAAACTGGCAAAACATAAAATAGTTACGTTTCCTCGTGAGATCAGGCTGGACAGGTACAAATATGCTTTCATGGTTGAGTTGAGGGAAAGGAACGAGGACTGAAGTGCAGCTGGGAATGTGGGTTTTTATTAGAAAATAAAATAAAAAGTAACAAAAACAACCCAAAGGGGGAAAACATTAACAAAAAAAATAACAAACAAACTAGACTGGACTGGCAGGGAAGAGCAGGGCTGGACAAGGCGATTAAAGATGACAAACTGGCACAGGATAGCAAACAAAAAACTTAAGGAGAACGAATTAACAACCAACATTAAAGCACACGGTGCATGTAAACCTGAACCACAAGCTAAACATCACACCAACACAAGACTAAACTTAACGCAGGACACAAGCACACGATAGAACCCCAGTAGTGGCCCAGGGTGGAGCCAGAGGGACAGTCCAGAGAGGAACAGGGACACACCAGGGCGGAACCAGAATGGTGACCCAGGGAGGATCGGTTAGGGAGATGAGGCAGGAGGCCTGAGGGGAGCAGGCAAGGCTGGAGGCCTGAGGGGAGCCAGCAGGGCAAGTAGCCGGGCTGGGGTTGGCAGGGCAAAGAGTCTTGGTGGTGCAGGCAGAGCAAGGAACTGGGCTGGGGCCGGCAGAGCAAGGAGTCTTGGTGGTGCAGGCAGGGCAAGGTTTCCGGCAGGGCAAGGAGCCTGGGCAGCGCAGACAGGGCAAGGAGCCGAGCTGGGGCTGGAAGGTCATGGAGCCGGGCTGGGGCTGGCAGGGCATGGAGCTGGGCTGGGGCTGGCAGGGCATGGAGCTGAGCTGGGGCTAGCAGGGCAAGAAGCCTGGGTGGCTCAGGCAGGGCAAGAAGCCTAGGTGGAGCAGGCACTGAGCTGCGCTCTGGGGCAGGAGCCAAGACTGGTGGGTGCTCTGGATCTGAAGCCGTTGTGGTGGAAGAGCCCCTTCTCCTCCTACACTTACGTGCATTTGGTGGTTAGGAGCAGGCCACCTCTTTGGACACTGCAGTGTGCTCCACCGCCTCCGGGACTGCTGTAGTGCCTGTTGCGGGTACCTCAGAGGGTGACGCTGCAGCCAGGGTGGTAGCTGGGTGAGCAGCAGTGGGTTCAGTCACCTCTAGGTAGGTGACAAATAAGGTAGACCCGGTCTTCCACCTTAATTGTTTTTGGGTCATTGGAAGACTGGGAATCTCCCTGACTGCAGATGGATATGACAAGCAGTCAGTGAGCTGGCACTTCATGCTGAGTTTTGTAGAGTTTAAAAACGAAGCACCAACCCAGCCTTTCCTTCTCAACTAGGCTGAGGGGCTCCAGGTGTTAAAGGCCTCTGATGTCAGCAAGGTAAAGTTCCTGATGTCCACATCTCCCTGCTGTAGGCAGACCTCCTGGACAGCCTGAAGCAGCTGGTGTTTGACGGAGCCCTGAAGAAAAGGAGATGGAAAGAGGAAGCTGCCCATTTTGCTCCTCTGATGACCAGTTCGTACTATCACGGTTGAATTAAGGGAAAGGAGTGAGGACTCAAGTGCAGCAAATAATATGTTGATTTGGAATTTGTGCGCTTTCTGTTTTGTGCGTCACCGTAATTCTGGAGATAAGAACCTTTGAGTCGGTCAAGGATTGACAAAAATGTTAAATGTTTCTTTATTTAAAGGCCACAACTTTGTAGCTGCTGATGCAGTGAGAATCACTTTGTTTATTAAGTGAAACTTGTGTGCGTGTTTGCTGCTGTAAACAGTTGATTTTCTTTTAAGAAGTAACTTTATTAGTAGAAAAAAGGTTGATAAAACTAATATGCAAACAGATTAAAGCTTTATTTTTAACATTAGCACTTAATTTTGGCACATTATTTCTTAAAGCAAGACACTATGTTTTGCATGTCTACAAAATGCTTCTTGACTTTTGAGATATTTGGATTAGAAACAAGACAAAACCAACACAATCTCACGGCAATTCGTAACTTTTTGATTTAGTGGCTAATTCGTACAAATTCATACGATCTAATTCGTACAATTTAGTATGATTTGCTCATCCCCCAATGACAGTTGGGTTTAGGGGTGGGGTTAGGTGCCACGCCTCCTTTTTAAAATTGTACAATTTCGTACGACTGAACTCGTACGAATTCGTACGAATTAGCCACTAAACTGACAAAACATAAAATACTTACGTTTTCACGTGAGATCAGGCTGGACAAAACATCTAAGTGAGAGAAGGATTTTTTTTTAATTGCAATATACATAATCCTGTTTCTTATAAATTTAATATGAATTGATTATCTAAAATGCATTGACATCATGACTTTATATGCTAGCAGATTAAAGCAGGACTTAATCTTTAATTAGCACTTATTTTGGCATACTATTTTCTAAAATAAGACAACACGTTTTGCTTGTGATATCAATGATCATTTAAACCCATTGACAATATTACCTACATCTTGTTCTTACTTGTTTAATTATTGTTTAACTAACAAATCAGATAAGGTTTATCAATCTAAAAGGATGCAAAATGTATATATTTATTTTTATAAACAGTATCTGTATGCGTTTGTGCATGTGTGTGTTCCTCAAACCCCTCGTACACTGTACTCTGCAGAGACGCAATGTTTTCAACATATGATCCCATGTGACTAGTTATAATTTCTCAGTTTTAATGAAAGAGTGACTCAAAATCTAAACGTGTGAACACCAGAAGTCCCTTTCACAACACTGTCACTCATTGGGATTAGATTACAACAACAACCACTTCAGTAATAATCCATCAGTATGGCATCAGCCTATTTACTTATGGTGCCTTATTGTTGACTTATAATGACCTTATTTATAAAATGACACTCATTTTCACTGAGATTATATGAAGTTTGAGCCAAATGTTTGACCCTTGAGTCAAATCAGATGAGCAAAAAATAGAGCTGTATTGTATCATCGACAGATCTAATTCAATAGTGCGATAAACAATACAATAATAATGTCAAAACAATAATGGCACATGGCCTGCAAATCTAAGAGATACTGTATTTATATACATTGCCACATGGTTCACTAGATTCATTAAACAGTGAACACAAATTAAATGCAATAACAGCTGCAAACAGTCAAGAATAACTCTGTTCCATAATTAATGCATAAAAACAAGCTAGAGTATTTGTGGTGTCATGGGTTATATTATTAGAAAAGTGGAAAACCATTGTAAGGCGAATTCATTGACAGGGCAAAAAATATTTTCTTACCTTTTTGTCTTGTTTCTAGTCCAGATATCTAATATCAAATAGCTAACATTTTCTAGACAAGCAAAAAATATATATTGTCTTGTTTTCAGAAATATGTTTGTCAAAATTAAGCGGGAATTTCCTTTCAGATTTCATTTTTTGCAGTGTTCCTGGTTCATGTGCTTGGTTAAAATTGTGATTTGCTTGTTATTTCCAAATAGTTGAAAACATTTGGCATGTTGACCTTATTCTTGAATGCGGAAGTGCGCGCGTTTTTGCGAGTGTTTTAGAACTTCCGATTCAGGTGCGTATGGGAGAAATGACTAGAAATAATAAACGGCAAAAAACGGTCAAACTACTTACTCTACAAACAAGTGTTTGCATTACAATACAGACAAAGTAGAATAATATAATAAGAAAATATCAGTTTGCACACCAAGCTGCAAAACGAGCTGTTTTTAACATTTAAAAATGAATGGAAGTGAATGAGACCGGAAGTTTCCGTTACTGTTGATGTGTGTGTGTGTGTGTGTGTGTGTGTGTATACATATATGTCTCAGCAGCTGTATGAAAAGATTTTAAGCGAAAACCCTTAGCAAAAATTTTTTTACTGCTATTTAAGGGAACAAAAAAAAAAACAAACACATTAATTTGCCAATTGAACCAGATATGTTACTCAAATAACCTTTATTTACAAAATTAATTTCAGTACTTTTCATCTTGTCACACAGGCACAAAATCTGTTTCGTTATCTGGCATACTGCGCAGCAGCAATATACTCAATGGAGCTAGTGAGGTCACTGTGATGTGTAGGGTTAGTGGCAGGTTAGAAGAGCACATTAAAAAAGCATTACAACCTAAATTCGAGTCAATTATGTACAAAACTAACTGGTGGAATAAAACTTTAATTCAAATATTTAAAATAATACATGGGGCTGTCCATATTTGACCCACATTTGTATTAAAATAACCCATTTTTTGTCAATTGATGTCATTGGCTTAGTTAACAGCATTATTAACTTCCATTTAAAGAATACACAGATTATTGTTATTTGTTTACGTACTTATTTTTATTTATTTATTTTTTGTTTGATTTTTTTATATATATTTTGGTCACCTATTTTTATTTTGTAAATAAAATTGTATGATTTGGATTAAAAATACCCAGCATTTTATTTATTTATTTATTTATTTATTTATTTATTTATTTATTTTTGCAAACTGATGACATTGACTTAGTTAACAGCATAATTAATTTCCAGTTAAAGAACACACAAACTATTGTTATTTATTTATTGAATTATTTTATTTAATTTTGGTCACCTATTTATTTTGTAAAAATTGTTACCAATTTATTAACATTTACTTCGGGCATTATATTTGCTGTTACTAAATCAGATAAATAATAAAATAAATAAATAAATAAATTAAATAAAATAAATAAATAAATAAATAAAGGTATGACAAATTAAAAGCAGTAATATTTCAATGTAGAGTGCTTAACATAAATGAGCACACCCCAATTTAAAAATGTATATATTTTTCCATTTCTCAGTGAATATAGGTCATATGTTTTGGTGCATTTGAACATAACAGATTTATTAAAGGGAGATATTTATTAAAATAATATTTTAGTCACTGAACATCTTTAGAAATAGAAAGACAATACATTTAAATTCATGTGAAACATTGGGGAAAAAATACAAATTACAAAATTTAAACAATTCTCTTGAATTTTGCGATTTTTAATGTTTTTATTTAATATTTTTCCCTAACATAAGTTTGGGCTGCTAATTTTGGACCGTTATATGCAGAGATATAATATTGTAAAGCTTCCTATAGAAATATTCATTTAAATGAGAGATTTGTGAGGGGTGAACTCGTATATGCCGAGCACTGTGAATGCGTCAAGGCTTTTTCATAGTAAAAGTCCTTTGGTACAACAGCCAGCAGATGGCAGCAGCCGCCCAGATTAAACTATAATTGTACTTTAGCAAGAAGACAGCTGAAATAATGCTGGGCTCACATGAGAGACAGGGCACACACGTTGATTTAGTCTACATGGAGAATTAGACTTCAGCATAGATAGATCTGTGAGCAATCATACATTCTTCAGTAATCAAAAAGTGATACTCAAAACTGGAGAATTTAATAATAATATAAAAAAATCAGCTGTTGACATAAAGAACAGTTAGTCAATCCCATTCAATACCCTCCTGTGAAAGAGGAGTTTAACAGGAAATTTTTACAGTAATTCTTTTAATATATTTTCTGCTGGAGAAAGTCTTATTTCTTTTAGTTTGGCTTGAATTGTTTAAACACTATTTAAAGGTCCACATTTCTCTCGATTGTCTAGAGAACAAATCATTGTTATCCAATAACTCGCCTGTATAAAACTTGCCCTAATTAACATAAAAACCTGGTTAAGTCTTCAAAATATTATGTACGATCATCATGGGAAAAACGGAAGGAATTAGTTATAAGAAATTGGTTATTACAACTATTATGTTTATTAAGAATTAAAATTTCACCAGATGGCGAATCATTTTGACTTCAACTCTATATATTAACTTTTTAATGTTTTGGCTCCTTTATAAAAAAAACCTACCATCTCTACCAACTACAACATCAACACACACACACACACGCACGCACGCACGCACGCACGCACACACACACACACACACACACAATGGTATTTGTGGTTTACAGGGACTCCTTATCCAGTAAAAACACTTATTATATGGCCTAACCATAACCCTAACCTTAACCCTAAGTGGTTGAAGTGACATGACCCGGTAAACCACCATAACAGAGCACAACTAGGTAATTCCCATGTCATTATACAAATATGTTCTTGTAAACCACCAAAACCAGGACACACACTAACACACACAGACACACATTGGTATTGGTGGTTTACAGACACTCTTCATGGGCATAATGTAATTTATACAGCAAAAAACGCTTATTATATGGCCTAGCCCTAACCCTAACCTTAACCCTAAGTGTTTAAAGTTGCATGACCCCGTAAACAATTGTAATAGAGTACAACTATGTTATACCGATGTCATTATACAAAAAACATCCTTGTAAACCACCAAAACTAACACACACACACTTGCACACATTGATATTGGTGGTTTACAGGGACTCTTTATAGGCATAATATAATTTATACTGTAAAAACCGCTTATTATATGGCCTAGCCCTAACCTTAACCCTAAGTGGTTGAAGTGACATGAATCTGTAAACCACCATAATAGAGTACAACTAGGTCATACTCATGTCATTATACAAAAAAACTGTCCTTGTAAACCATCAAAACCAGTACACACACACATTGGTATTGGGGGTTTACAGGCACTCTTTATGTGCATAATATAATTTATACTGTAAAAAACACTTATTATATGGCCAAGCCCTAACCCTAACCTTAACCCTAATAGTTTGAAGTAGCTTGTCTCCGTAAACCCCCATAATTCGAGTACAGTTAGGTCATACCCATATCATTAAACAAAAAATGTCCTTGTAAACCACCAAAATCAACACACACACATCCACACATTGGTATTGGTGGTTTACAGGGACTCTTCATGGGCATAATATAATTTATACTGTAAAAGCCCCTTATTATATGGCCTAGCCCTAACCCTAACCTTAACCCTAAGTGTTTGAAGTAGCTTGTCTCCGTAAACCACCATAATTAGGGTACAATTAGGTCATACCCATATCATTAAACAAAAAATGTCCTTGTAAACCACCAAAACCAACACACACACACATGCACACATTGGTATTAGTGGTTTACAGGGACTCTTTCTGGGCATAATATAATTTATACTGTAAAAACCGCTTATTATATGGCCTAGCCCTAACCTTAACCCTAAGTGTTTGAAGTAGCTTGTCTCCGTAAACCACCATAATTAGGGTACAATTAGGTCATACCCATATCATTAAACAAAAAATGTCCTTGTAAACCACCAAAACCAACACACACACACATGCACACATTGGTATTGGTGGTTTACAGGGACTCTTCATAGGCATAATAAAATTTATACTGTAAAAACCGCTTATTATATGGCCTAACCTTAACCCTAACCTTAACCCTAAGTGGTTGAAGTGACATGACCCTGTAATCCACCATAATAGAGTGCAATTAGGTCATACCCATATCATTAAACAAAAAATGTCCTTGTAAACCACCAAAACCAACACACACACTCATGCACACATTGGTATTGGGGGTTTACAGGGACTCTTCATAGGCATAATATAATTCATACTGTAAAAAACGCTTATTATATGGCCTAGCCCTAACCCTAACCTTAACCCTAAGTAGTTGAAGTGACATGACCCTGTAATTCACCATAATAGAGTGCAATTAGGTCATACCCATGTCGTTATACAAGAAAACATCCTTGTAAACCACCAAAACCAGTACACAAACTCACACACACACACACAAAGGTGAACGATCTGAAACAACGATCACACATTGAAACACACCAGTCTTCACCCCACATTAAACCAGACCCACGAAAAAGTTTTGCTCTTTGTCTGCTGCAGCATTGGAGTTTGGCAAAGTTCCATCTGCTATTTGATTTTCTTTTGTTTTCACATAACAGAGGCAGACAAAAGAGCTCATGGTAAAAATAAAAAAAACACAATGATACCTTCAACTCCACCTGCACCCTCCGA